>NW_024542829.1:0-145921 GCF_018151105.1 Drosophila obscura
ATTTTTTTTCTATGGAAGAACTTTTTTTTGAAAAATTTTTTTTTTGAAAATTTTTTTGTTCGCAACCTTCCAAAAGTTATTTTTTTTTCATTTTTTCCATATTTTAGGTTTGGTTAACGAATTTTAGCTCCAAAGTCTCTTCATAGATTTTAATGAGCGATACCTGGAACGACGCCAAATTAATGCACCTATACACAAAAAAATATGGACACAGGATATAATTTTTTTGTCGACTTTTCTTGAGTTTTTAAAGTCAAAATTTCGTAAAAAATACCGCACAAAAATCATAATTTTTGCATTTCAATGCTTTATATTTCCCAGACGGTAAGCTGTAATCACAAAGTGTTTAGGCTTAACTTCTAGCGGTTTTTATTATCTTTTCAAAATAGCAAAGTTCTTTACAACCAGACGTAAATACTAAATTATGTGAAAAAAACAAGCGCTACTCTTGAAAAAGCTTAAAAAAAATACCAGTTTTCAAAAATTCTTTAAAAAAAAGTTCTGCCATAGAAAAAAAACGAGAAGGAACGTATGAGTCGCTTCTGGGGACGCGACTCTCTTATACCCGTACTCAGTCAGCATATACATTTTTAAGCATATAATTATTTAGAACTTAAAAAAAAAATTTTTTTTGCTACATCTGTTATCTACATCTACATATACTATTTATATTATACATCTAACATGTATATTCTACATGTACCATTTAGATTTCAACATCTCCTCCGCTAGGGGTTGCTCGCGCACTGAGCGCGGCAGAGTGTGCGAGCGAGAAGGAAAATGAGTTGCGTTGTCGTTTGTGGGAGGAGGGGAGGGGAAGCAACTGAAAATTAATTTCTTCATTCTGGCTATAATTATGATCCAATCTGATTCAGATTCGGCAATCTGATAGATATGGGCATTCTCTACTATACTGCGTTTCCAGTCTTATCGTATCTTTAAAATTGTGGCTGCCACAGATTTTCGTCCTTTGTGGGGCGGAAGGGGGCGGGGCGAAATTCTGAAATACACTTGTAGCAGTGTGATATCACATGAGTGTGGAAACCAAATTTGGTTGCCCTAGCTCTTATAGTCTCTGAGATCCAGGCGCTCATCAAGACGGACAGACGGACAGACGGAGGACGGACAGACGGACAGACAGACAGACATGGCTATCGACTCGGCTATTGATGCTGGTCAAGAATATATATACTTTATGGGGTCGGAAAATTTTCCTTCTCTGCGTTACACACATCCACTTTTACCACAAATCTAATATACCCCTTAACTCTTTTTTGAGTACGGGTATAAAAATATCATCAAACCATTTCTAAGCCCCAAATCTTTAAGAAAAAGTTCGTTTTGTTCCTTGAGGAAAAATCGTGCTGACTAGTGTAATTAGTTAATACTAATCCGAACATCAAAATCGGAGAAATGTTTTATAATAGTTCACCGCTAATCCAGGTCTTCGTTAGGCATCGGCAGGGCCAGTACTGTACACAGAGTCTCGCAATCTCTTAGACTGTGGAGGATGCGGAGCTGAAGCTCGCTTTTTAGCAAGCATTTGAATCTCTTGGGCTTCCAATTGTTTTGCGAATAGGGATCACGCAACAGTGCAAAGACGCATTCAAAAACGCCAACACAGACCTCGGTTGTGTGAAATGTACCACAGGAGAGCACCAAGACGTGACCATAGGAATCCATGCGCCCTTGTATTCCACCGTGGGTTAAGTTTGGATTAAATTGGAGGCCAAATTTGTATACCCGTACTCAAAAAAGAGTTAAGGGGTATATTGTATATGTGGTAAAAGTGGATGTGTGCAACGCAGAGAAGGAAACGTTTCCGACCCCATAAAGTGTATATATTCTTGATCAGCATCAATAGCCGAGTCGATATAGCCATGTCCGTCTGACTGTCTGTCCGTCCGTCTGTCCGTCTTGATGAGCGCCTAGATCTCAGAGACTATAAGAGCTAGAGAAACCAAATTTGGTTTCCAGACTCATGTGATATCACACTGCTACAAGTGTATTTCAAAATTTGGCCCCGCCCCCTTCCGCCCACGCAAGGGATGAAAATCTGTGGCAGGCACAATTTTAAAGATACGATAAAACTAACGAGAAGGAACGTTTCCAGGCTCATGTGATATCACACTGCTACAAGTGTATTTCAAAATTTCGCACCGTCCCCTTCCGCCCACGCAAGGGATGAAAATCTGTGGCAGGCACAATTTTAAAGATACGATAAAACTAACGAGAAGGAACGTGCGAGTCGCTTCTGGGGACGCGACTCTACTTATACCAGTACTCAGTCAGTATATACATTTTTGAGCTAATGATTTTTTAGAATTAAAAAAAAATTTTACATTTTTTTTGCTACATTTGTTATCTACATCTACAATGTATATTCTACATCTAACATGTAGATTCTATATGCACCATTTAGATTCTACATCTCTTCCGCTAGAGGGCGCTTGCGTACATAACGAGCGAGATAGAGAATGAGATGAGAATGAGTCTCATTCAGGAGTGGGCGGGGGAAGCAACTGAAAATGAATTTCTTCATTCTCGCTATAATTATGATCCGCTCTGATTCAGATTCGGCAATCTGGTAGATATAGTCATTTTCTACGATACTGCTTTTTTACCCGTACTGAAAAGAGAGTTAAGGGTATATTGTATTTGTGGTAAAAGTGGATGTGTGCAAGGCAGAGAATGAAACGTTTCCGAAACCTATATGGGCTGAAGCACTGTTGAAGCTGTCCATGAGCAACCATTGGAAACGCATCCTGGTGGTACACATGTTCTGTTGCTGAGGACAACGCGCCACCCGGACAATGGCTGCTGGGAAGAGTTGCAGAGTTACACACAGGAGCGGATGGGGCAGTTCGGGTTGTAAGACTCAAGACCAAAACTGGACTCTTTAAGAGCAACGTACACAAGCTCTGCCCACTGCCGACCGATACAGATGATCTTAATGTTGGAAGGAGCTTCCAAGGTGGGGAGAATGTTGACGCCACTTAATATATTATATCAGCTTAATGAACTTTAGCAATGTTAACATGAATTTGTCAATGAATTTGAATTTGGCGCTAAAAAGAAAATGTACAAGAAGAGAAGCGCAATCGATAGTATCGATAAAAATATGTATGAAGATCTATGATCACAAGAATTAATATAGAGAAAATAATAGGCCGTTTACACTGGGGCTGCGTCATGCTTCTTTGCGTCTTGGCGAAGACGCAGTTTTTTTTACATAGGTTAAGCATAGGGCCCTAGTGGTGGCAAAAAGTTGCGTCAGTGTCTGATTCATGTGCGTCTATTCGGTATATTCGATTGATTTTGGTCATTTTTGGTATTTTCTGCCTATCAGCGCAACTATCACCACTAATAACAACAAAAAATTGTAGATCAAAAATCAAATTTTGGCGCTAAAAATGTATGATTGTGCAAAAAGGTGAAAATATACATAAAGTCATTAAATAAAATACTTGAAACTGATTGTATTATTATCATATGAAATTTTTCTGACCCCCTGATGCCATTAAGACACTGCTGGTGACGAACTTCGGTGGTTTTCATAATTTGAAGAAGAACTCCCACAAACTCTACAATGAAATGTCTGAAAATAATATTTAAATATGAGAATCAATTCTTTTTCGTCCCATTTTCCTGACGTCTTGCTTAATTCTGTTGATTTTCAAAAATTTGTGTATCTTTCTTTGTCATCAAACACCCAAATCCAAATTCAAGACGCACGTCTTCCAATGTAAACGCCTTTTCTGCTTCATTGCGTCTATGCCGATATCGATAGCAGACGCGCCCAGTGTAAAAAGGCTATAAACGAACGAGCAAGAACTAACATCGAGCGGATTGAGGAATATCAGGAGTGCTGAAGAATTCCACTACGAAACTGTTGGAGGGACTTGGCTCGAACATATGGCGCCCGAACAGGACCCTTTGGAGACGGTCCATATTCCGGATGGAGTTCACAATTGGAACTCAATAAATATTTCATCCAGAGTCTGGCTGACGGCACCAACGACAGCGGCTTCGGTATCGGTAGTGTTAACTGCTTTGAGAATCTAATATTTCTTGCAGGCATGGTTAATTCCCATTCGATGTGTGTGAAAAAATATAACAGTAATATCTAGTGTCAAATGGTTGCGGCATTGAGACTTCTGCGCTTTAATTATTCTGTAAGCGGGGTCTCGGGTAGGAAGCATATTACGATTTCAGTTAGTCTCGAGTGCATACACACACGCCCTTATGCGTGCACTGCTGCACTATGGGGCATTTGACCACTTTCTCTGGCCGAAACTCATTTTTCAAAAGTCGGAAAAGTCATATTTTTTTAACCGGTATACGTAGAAATAACACCAGTCCGTAATGTTACGTACCCAAAAAATTAACAGTGCGCGCCACTGTTAAGATAACAGCTGTTAAAGTCAGCTGTTTGCTACGATCAACAGAAAGTTATCGGCAATCTTGCTTTTTTCCTGAAGTTTAAGGTGCAACAATTGCCGAATTGATCAATTTAAGTGAATCTTTTGTAATGGGCTCGATTGGAACAGGTATGTAAAATGTGTTTGTGAGTTTGAAATGAAAAAATTGACGTCATATTATGTTTAATGGCTAGTTTTTTAACAAGTCCATTTTTGTGACGAAAATTTGTCTTTGAATGAGACTTACAAAGTGTTCGGTTCCCGCCGGAAGCATTAAACTGCATAGTTATTGTAGAGTATTCAATTCTTAATCCAATTTATGTTTTTTTTTTTGCGCTTGTCTGTGTCTTCGGCGTAATCTTCATTTTTAGGTCACAAAAGAACAATTGCAAATTCACAGCTGTTTGCCGCGTGGTGCGGAGAGACTCAGAAAAGAGCAAAAGAGGGCGCAATTATGAGTATTTTGAAAGTCGCTTGTCCTGAGTACGATGAGACCATGTTAACGGCTAACAGTAAAATTATTTGCTACGAAATATTAAAGAAATGGAATAATTGCCACAGGAAGATAAATCGATTCGAAATTCGGCATGCAAATTGGCTTGACACTGACACTATCCTACACAAAGAAAGAAAAAATGAAAGCCGTTGGGCGGCCTTCCTTGCCATATTTCTCTAAAAGTGCTAGAGCGCAAAGAAAAGAATCTGCAGATTTAGCGGTATCTAAGGCACGCAACGTGAAACTGTTGATTCAAGCAGCGGGTGCAGCTGCGCGTAACCGCGGTCAACTTGATCTTGCATATGTGTTAAAGTTGTTAGCCATATGTCCAGATAAAGCTGAATCTATTCGCAAAACTTTGAGGAAGACAGTTGAGGTGCCGACAAAATTGTCTGCCAACGAGGCACTAGCTACCATTTTGGACCTTGGTTTGACAAAGCAGCAATATTGTGCAATTAGAGAGCAAACAAACAAAAAAATTTATCCACCATATAAAAAAGTTGCGGGTCAGAAGCAAGAGTGCCGACCGGATGGAATTATCGTTTCTGAGATGAAAGCAGAGGTACCTCTACAGAGTCTGCTTGAACATACAGCTGCGCGAATCATATGCCTACAAGAAGAGGTGGTTTTAAGTGCAATGGAAAAGCAAGGAACTGAATTTTTGACGGCTGATCTTATTTTAAGTTATGGATTTGATGGAAGCACTGGCCAATCGACCTATAACCAAGAATATACGGAAGGTCATACTTTTAATAGCGACTCTAGCCTATTTGCCACAACAGTAATGCCTTTGAGATGCGTCGATTCATCAGCAATATACTGTGGAATAATAGAACCCCCCAGTCAATTAGATTTTGTCGCCCCTTAAAGTTAGCATTTATGAAAGAATCAAAAGACGCAATTATAAAAGAAAATGCGGACTTAAAGGACAAGATCATGAGCTTGCGGTCTTGTAAAATAATTTTGGGAAATGGGAAAGCAGTCTACGTTAAGTTCCGTCTTTATTTAACTGTTATAGATGGAAAAGTTCTGAGCGCCTTGACAGGAACTAAATCGACCCAAGCATGTCCAATTTGTGGTGCTAACCCAAAGGACTTTCTCAACAATAAACATTTCAAGTCCGAAAAGTTTCTGCCAATACAGAGTAGCTTAAATTACGGTGTGAGTCCATTGCACTGCTGGATACGGTTTTTTGAATTTGTTTTACACGCGGGATATAAATGCTGTGTAAGGAAATGGAGGATATCGAGTCAAGATGATAAAAACGAAATACTTAAAAGGAAAAAGATGATTCAAGAATTGTTTTGGAAGAGGCTGTCTCTAATCGTAGATCAACCAAAAGTTGGCGGATTTGGAAGCACCAATAATGGCAATACTGCTCGGCGTGCCTTTAGTAACCCCAAACTCTTCGCAGAGATCACTGGCATTGACGTCAAGCTGATTTCAAATCTGAGGACAATCTTGATATGTCTCTCAAGTCAGTTGCCTTTAAATGTGGTCAAATACCAAACATTTTGTTTTAATACTGCGGGAAACAATTATTTACCTGTATCCTTGGCTGCCGATGACTGCCACCGTTCACAAAATTCTTGTCCATTCAAAAGAAATCATTGAAAACACTGTGCTACCTGTGGGATATTTTGCAAGAGGAGGGTGCAGAATGTAGAAACAAAATTTATAAGTCGGATCGACTTCATCATGCTAGAAAGATCAGCCGAAGAGAAAATTTCACGGACGTGTACCAAAGGTCTATGGATACCTCAGATCCGATAATTTCATCTATTAACCTCGTCAGGCGAATACAATTGCAACAAAAAAAACCCTTACCAACTGAGGTTTTAAATCTTTTGTCAAGCGAATTTAATAGTTCAGGCAGAGTTGAAAAAGATTCAATTAGTTTCGATGAGCTTGCTGAAGACCAGTTCGAATTCGGAAGTTGGAACATGGACCTCGAAAACGAATTCCAAGAGGATTCTACACAGGTGTGACAGTAAACATATTATTTACAATAAAATGTTAATTTCTTGTATATTACAGGTCTCCTAGTAACAATTTTGAAGAAAACTACATGTAAAAATAATTGTTGCTTGTTGTTAATTATTTTTAGTGTGTGCCAAGCCATCGCTTAATATGCTCCCATAATTTTTGTTTATTAAATGTTGAAGAAAAAGCGTAAAAATTAAATTTTTCTACGGAAAAAAGGCGGTGCCACGCCCATTTTTCCAACAAACCTTCCTTTCACTATTATAAACTCATATCAAAAAACTAAATCAAAAAATATTGTTTCGTTTGGAAGTTATTAATTAATGCCACAAAAAGTGGTCAAATGCCCCATAGTGCAGTGTCCAAGCAAATTTAGAAGCGAAGATCCAGCTAAAAATAGGGCAGAAGTGATCAACAGGGAAGGGGTACGTACCGAGTCAGGCTTACGCTCCAGGGGAAAGCTCTGAGGGATTTGCCAGGCTAAAAAACGTTTCTCCATCCTGCGGAGAGGGGCGGAGGGGTCACCCACACACAGCTCCTCGCTCTTTCTTAGCCGGGCCAACAACAATTGACAATTTTCCACGCGCAATTTTGTATTGTTTGCTCTTCGCGACGGCACAAGCAGCTGACTGATCAGTCAGTGTTGGAAAGCGCACAAGTCCTCCAGCTGGCAATATCGGCTACCACTTCATCGTAGCAAGCAGCAGCTGTCAGGGAGCAAGATTTGCACGATCCTGCAGAGTCTTGCATACCCATAGGCTGAGCGCGAGGCAGGCACGGGAGTGCATACTTCGAGGCTTATCAAGGCAGCACAGGGGCGCGAGGGAAAGGTCACGGAACCGACCACTCTCCGATCCCCCGCTCAGACGGTGTTCCGGTCAACGGAACGTAAGGGACCGTGGAGGGGCGGTACATCCCCCATCATCAATACGCCAAGGGGAAATCCGAGGCCTGCGCGGGAGCCTCCTAGTGCAGACCGAGAAGCGAGAAATGGAGGAAGGAAACCCCTTCGTGGGTAGTTCGGCACTGGCAAGATCGCCACGCCAACTGCCGGATAGGGAGCCAGAGGAGGCCGCATTGGCATTCGGGAAGGGCAGTAATCTCAGCCGATCGCCAGCACCCTCGCCAACCCCACCAACGGGTCAGAGCATGTACTCGGACTCCAAGGAGACCCCTAAGAGGACTCGGGACCCACTTAGCCCAGCTAGCTCGCAGAGAAAGACGCCGCCCAAGAAAAGCAAGGCCACACAGGACGCAACCTGCCTCGAGAACCTCTCGGAGCTAGGGAAACTCCTGGACGAGGTGACGATCAGGATGATGAACAAAACCTCGCGCCACATCACCATTGCCACGAGGGCAATGTTCGTGCGCATGAAGGAGCTGCACTCGAGCATCCAGGAGGAGAGACGAGCAGCCACATCGAATGGAGACGACGGGCATCAAGGCCACGTAGTCGAAGCCTTGTGCGCAAAATGCTTACAGAGGACGCAGAGCGAGGACAAGGGCAGCAGACGGCAACCGTCTGGACAAAAAATGCCGCAGCGCAGACCGAGCCGTGGCGAAGGCTAAGCCAGCCGACCGGAGCGGAAGCAACGGCAGCGGAGCCGAGTTCGCCACTCACGGGTACAGCCCAGCTGCATGGCGCCAGAGCACCCAAGAGGGCCGGGAGGAAGCCCCAAATGCGGCCGCAAGAAGAGGAGACGACCCATAGTGCCATCAGTAAGTCCGTGACCAACGGACATCCGGACAAAGGATGGTCCGTAGTGGCAAAAAAGCCGAGGACAGTACGCCGCGTACGTCCCGACGCGGTCATCGTGCAGGCGTGCGGAAAATCCTACAGTGAGGTGCTGGCAATGGTGACTAAGAGGGAGGACAAGCAGCTGTCGGACCTAGCGAGCTGCGTTACAAAGGTACGCCGTACACAAAACGGCAACCTTCTGCTGGAGGTGGCTAAAGGCAGTGCTGAGAGCGCTGAGTCTATGAGAGAGAGCATCGTGCGGGTCCTCAGTGACGCTGCGTCAGTGCGGGCGGCGACGGAGGACAACAAGGTGGCCGTGCTGGAGATACGCGATCTCGACTCCCTCGCGACGGAGCGTGAGATCTGCGCCGCCCTCGCGAGCCAGTTTGGAATTGTCGAGGGACGAGTCAGAGTGAGGAGACTACGCCGTGGCTATGCAGAGTCACAGACGGCAGTGATCAGCTTACCCTTCTCCATGGGCAAAGCAGTTCTACAGTGCGGTGAGGTGCGGGATCGGCTGGACCGTCTGCAAGATACGGGAAAGAGAAGGCCCCCAAGGTGCTTCAGATGCTTGGAGCCAGGGCATATTGCAAGCAACTGCAAGAGCACGGCTGACAGGAGCGGATGCTGCATTAAATGCGGACAACAGGGACACAAGGCAGCAGAGTGCAGCAATGAGCCATTGTGCTTCATCTGCTCGACAGCTGGTAAGAAGGAGGTCAGGCATCAGGCCGGCAGCAGAAGCTGTCCAGCCCTAAGTAGCAGGGTCGGAAACGCCAGACCGACATGCGGGTAATCCAGCTGAACCTGAACCACTGCAGAGCTGCGCAGGATCTCCTGGCGCAGACGGTGAGGGAATGTGGATCGGACCTGACCATGCTTAGCGAACCGTACAAAGCATGCGACACCGGGCACTGGGCCCCAGACTCGTCTGGGAAGGCATCCCTGTGGGCCTGCGGAAGCGACATCCCCAAGCTCTGCAACATCAAGGCAGGAAACGGGTACGTGCGTGCGAAAGTTGGGAACTTGTGGACCTACAGCTGCTATCTAGCGCCCAGTCTACCCCTCGATTCCTTCAACCGGATCATCGAGGAAATTGTCGACGATGCACGGAGCCATACAAACGTACTGATCGCCGGGGATTTCAATGCGTGGGCACAGGAGTGGGGCTGCCAATCCACCAACGCAAGAGGCCGTTCCCTATTAGAAGCGTTTGCATCGCTGGACCTAGCTTTGCTGAACGAAGGCACCCAGCAAACATTCAGCAGGGCGAGCGGAGGCTCCATCATAGATCTCACGTTCTCGAGCCCGTCGCTCTCACGCGAAGCTAGGTGGCAAATGGCAAATGTGTACACAGGAAGCGACCACGAAGCCATACTGTGCACCATCGGAGAGCGCCTCAGACCCAGCAGAACATACTGCAGGAGCAAGGCCTACATCGAGGACACGCTCGACACCAGAGCGATCGCCAGGTGCCTGGAGTCGTGGCATGCCACACTCGATGCAAGCGCCAACGAGGCAGCCAACCTTCTCGCCACGAGAATGGAGGAGGCCTGCGACTCGAGCATGAGGCAGCGTAAGCCGTTCACGAGGCACCACGAGCCGATTGCCTGGTGGACCCCGGAAATCGCACGACTCCGGACAATGTGCATGAAGGCCAGGCGAGCAATGCAGAGAGCGAGACGTACGGCCCGACTCGACTCGGCACTGGAAGAGTACGGGTCCGCCAGGAAAGCCCTGAAAAAGGCGATACGAAGCAGCAAACGCGAATGTTTCCTCAAGCTCTGCGAGCCGGCGGATAAAGAGCCCTGGGGCAGGGCCTACAAGCTCGTGGCGAAGAAGCTCTGTGCAGGGAGCAAGGCGCCAACTGAACCCGACGCGCTCGAGGCCATAGTGCCCGCATTATTCCCAAGCGCGCAGCATACGGGGCTAAAACCGAGGATACGCCCTGGTCCGTTCACGGTCATAGTGAAGGTCACGGAAGAAGAGGTGCTGGAAGCCGGGAGGAGCCTACACAGGAAAAAAGCCCCTGGCCCCGACGCAATCCCAAACCGAGCGCTGAAAGTTGCACTAGCACTACAGACATCTGCCTTCGTGGAGGTCTTCAACAAGTGCCTCGAAGAAGGTACCTTCCCAGGAAGAGGCAGAAACTGCTGCTGCTAAACAAGCCAGGTAAGCCACCAGTAGAGCCTTCGTCATACCGACCAATCTGCCTCCTGGACAGCGTCGGTAAGGTGTGCGAAAGACTTATAGCACGCAGGCTTAATCGAGCAATTGAAGAATCGGGAGGCCTATCGGCAAACCAGTACGGCTTCCGCAAAGACAGGTCGACGCTGGACGCCATCGACAAGATTGTGACCATAGCGGAAAGAGCCATCAGCGGCATACGATGGAAAGGAGGCAGTAAGCAGTATTGCTTGCTGGTCACCCTGGACATCAAGAATGCGTTTAACACGGCAAGCTGGGCAAGAACGTTGGAGGCGCTACGGACGGTAGGCATACCGGACTACCTCCTCTGCGTGATAGACAGCTACCTCAGCGACAGGGTGTTGTCGTACGAGACGAGCGAGGGAACGAAAAGGTACGAAGTCTCAGCTGGAGTGCCCCAGGGATCAGTGCTAGGGTCGCTCCTGTAGAACACTATGTACGATGGAGTCCTCCGACTGAACCTACCAGAAGGCACTACGATAGTAGGGTTCGCCGACGATGCGGCCATCGCAGTAGTGGCCAAGGACCTCGTAGCAACGGAAGCAGCGGCCAACGAGGCTATTCGAGCCGTGGAGACGTGGCTCGACCTAGCGGGACTGCAGCTGGCAGCGCACAAGACGGAGGCCGTCTTGTTCAGCAGCAGGAAGAAGGTGGTCTCCAGCTACATGCGAGGTGCCGAGGCAACGCATCGACTCTGCGCCATCAGGATTGCCTGCGCGCTTAAAACGGTCTCCGACGACGCAGCCCTTGTCATTGCGGGACTGATCCCGATTGTGGAGCAGGCAAGGAAAAGAGCAGCGGCGCATGAGCTGACCCTAGCAGGACAGGTCGATACGAGAGAGGCGAGGGAAGCACGAAGGCAGGAGAGCATCCGCAGATGGCAGGCGAAGTGGGACTCCTCAACGAAAGGTCGCTGGACCCATAAATTGATTCCCGACCTTAAGGCGTGGATAGATCGGAAGAACGGTCAGGTTGACTTCCACCTGACCCAAATCCTCAGCGGTCACGGCTGCTTCCGGTCATACCTGAAGCGCTTTGGGCATGAAACCGAAGACTGGTGCCCAGCTTGCGGCCGAGGCATAGAGGAGGACGCCCACCACGTTTTTTTCGAGTGACATCGCTTCACGCACGAGAGGCATAGGCTGGAGGTGGCACTAGGCACCAGAGTCAGCGCAGAGGGATTAGTCCGCCTGATGGTCTCGGACCCTGAGGCATGGGACGCCATAGCGCAGTTTGCTGCTGGCATCATGCGGGAGTTCCGAGGAGCAGAAAGAGAAAGGAGAGCGACGGTGGATTAAGGAGGAGCGGCTGTGCGAAGCAATGCTTTGCGGCGGTACCGTACAGCATCGCCCCTTCTTCCTACAATCGCCACCATCTACATAGTAGTATAGTTTAGATAAATAGTTAAGTAAGTTATTAAATAAAACCTGAATACAAAAACATACCGGCACATTAGGAGCAGTAATTCCGGGACTCTTTTGTCTGCAGATTCGTTGGGGTGCAAGTACATTTGTTGTTACAGTGGCGCAAAGTGATACAATTTTGATTAAATATTGAATCGTGAGGTGTTGTGAGAATTGCCGATTACTGAATCGAGCAACTAAACTTAAACGTTAAGGGCAACATGTTCCTTACTTATGCCAATAACAATTTGTGAAAGGTAACAAATGGCACCAAAAAAGAATGTTTGATCGAGGAGAGTTTTCCTCAATATAGTTGTTCAAGAATAGGGGTGTGTCAATCTCCAGTGAGCTAATTATACTCGATGCGAAGAAATTTGCTGCAATCCAAGAATAATACGAAAGTCGAGGGGGTTCAGTAGGCTGGGCCAAAAAATTTGATTTTTCGAAATTCAAACGGGAAACCCTCTAGTTTTGTTACCTTGCATTTAATAGTAATTAACATGTTGTTATTTTTATTTTTTTTATTTTTTAGAGGTTGCTACCGAATTAAAAAAAAAAATTTTAATCAAGAAATTAAAAAAAAAAATTTTTTCCTGAATGAGTTGGATAATTGTTGAAATCTATTGCATATATATTCACCGATAGAAAAAAGCCCTGAAATTTTAATATTTTCACTTAGATTTTAATATTTATGCTATTGATTTTCATCCAAAAGTGGTTGTATTAAAATTGAATATTTTTCACTTAAACTTTGATATTAAAATGAAAATATTTAAGTTGAATATATTTCATATTTAAATTTAATATATTTCATATTTAAATTTAATATATTTTCATATTTAAATTTAATATGTTTCATATTTAAATTTATTATGTTTAATATTTAAATCTAATATCTTTTATATTTAATTTAAAAATATTTTATGCCTAAATTTAATATGTTTCATATTTATATTGAGTATATTTTATTTTTTAAACTAATCGAATATTATTTTGCCTACGCGGACTACATTTCAAGTCCTCATGGAGTGAGATTCACAAGTTAAAGTTTGCAACTTAGAAATAATCGCAACATGAGTAGAACTGCATTTTTTGTGATTATGGCCCTGCGCAAAGATAATTTAAACTGTGTATTCAAGGCTGCAGCAGCGTGAACCAGTTGGGAATTCGGAGGACATAAAAAAAATAATATAAACATATTTAAAATAAATACAAAAAATATTTAATTTAATTTAATATAGAATATTTAAAATAAAAAGTTTTCCACTTGATTTTAAAACAAAAATGTTGAAATCAAGTCATAATAATATTCAATTTAAATATGAAACATATTAAACTACAAATTTAATATATTATATTTATTTTAAAGTTTTTTGTATTTAGATTAAATATGACCGTATTAAAAAAGCCATTTTAATAAAATTATATTTGAATCAAAGTGAATTCTATTTAATTTTACTATCTTTTTAAATTTTAAATTCAAATATGATTGTAGTTATTTTTACTATGCCTTTTTCCTATCAGTGTTGTTACCATTCATATCGTCATTAATCAGTTATTGGCAGTAAGAAACCTGCACAAGTTTTTGCGAACTAGTTAACTAAATATATCAACCTCAACTGAACTTCTTGATTTTCACCAATCGTTAATTTTTTAACAGTAACTAAACAAAAAAAAAAAATAAAAATACCTTATTATCAATATGAACTAGTTTCTAAGTTTCAATATTAATGGAAAAAACCGACGAATTCAATTTTTTTTTAATGTATATTTACCCGAAAAATTTTTATTTTCTTTCCGTGGTAGCAACCCCCCAAACATTAAACTAAAAATTTGAAAAAATTGTATAATTTTATTGAATAACAAAGAACAGAATAGGGGGACGTCCCTGAAAAAAAAAAAATGGTTGGTCAAATTTTGGCACAGCCTAGGGTTCAGTTTAGTACTAGCCAATAACTATTTATTCGGTTTCTAAGTGCATAAGCACTGAGCATAAGCGGGCTTCTAATGTGGTGAATTCGATTACAAATTTAATGCAAGAGCGTAACAAAAAGAGGTAGAATGAGCGTAAGGTACTACAACGCGATTGTCATTTAAGTGATTATTATATTATATTATGACATTAAGAGTTTGACCGAACATCCCGGCCCCGTTGAAAGGATTGCTTTCAAACTACAGGAAAAATTGCCAACTTGTGTACTGGCCTGCAGCATGTTCCATTCGCGGTGCGGAGGTGCACCACGCGTACACGACCATCCCTTCCGAGCACTGGAGACTGCACTCGGCCTAGTTTCCAGCGTAGTGGGGGTTGTCCTCATGAATGATGACCATTGTGCCCTCAGTAAGATTCGTTAAGGGTGCTGTCCATTTCGTGCGAGATCGCAATTCGTTGCCGTAATCCATAGACCATTGCTGCCAAAACCGTTGCTTGACGGCGGTGATCATGTCGTAGCGGTCCAAATTTGACAACTTGACGTTTTCGAGGGACCTTTCAGGCAACGAACGCAATGATTCGCCAACCAAGAGGTGACCAGCCGTAAGAGCGTTGAAGTCGTTCGGGTCTGACGAGAGTGGCGATATCGGGCGCGAGTTAAGAATCGCATCTAGCTCCACTACGACGGTGCTCAGTTCTTCAAACGTAAACCTTGTGTTTGCCAATGTTCGATTCAAGAGTCCCTTCGCACTCTTGACGGCTGCTTCCCAAAGGCCTGCGAAGTGAGGTGCCCTGGGAGGAATAAAGTGGAAATTAATAAAATCTGTGGCGCAAAATTTATAAATTTCATCTTGGGTCTCCTTTTGAGTTCAAGCAGTTGATTTGATGCCCCGACAAAATTAGTGGCATTATCGCAGAAAATGTCTGCCGGAAACTTGCGACGACCTCCCATCCGCTTCAATGCATTCAAGAACGCCTTCGTTGATAAGTCCGAAACTACTTCAATGTGAACGGCCTTGGTGAGAAGGCAAACGAACACGGCCAAGTACGATTTTGTAGGCCCCTTTCCTCCAATCCGTAGATAGGTATTAATGGGTCCACAAAAATCCACTCCACAGTCGTAGCGAACACAGTGTACAAGTCTCGTGCCAAGTCTCTGGCGTTAACGATCCAGTATTCCAAACGAATGAGAGCGACTAAGGCCTTAGGTCCAGCGTGATAGCTGCGAATATGCAAGTGACGAATATAATTCCAAACAAGTTTAGACTGGTTAGGCAGCAGCAACGGATGTTTTTGACCGTCTGGTAGGTCTGAATATTCCAATCGTCCACAAACCTTGACGAGCTCGAATCCATTTACGAGTTCTAAAAGGGAGTAAGAAACTTCAAGCTACTCTTCAATGGTTTTTGCTTCTGAAGTAAACGAATATCTTCTGTGAAATGAGTTTGTTGAATGTTCTAAATAAGGCAGTGCGAAGCAAAACGAAGCTCATCTAGTGTCGGTGAGGATGTGGTAGGCGTCGATTGCTTCCGACATCTCCTTATGAACCTTACCATCCAGGCAATGAGACGAAGACTATGACTGTACGAGCTGACATACTTTTCCGCTTCTCTGAGTTGACCACGTCCATGTCAATGACAAGCTGTTTACTGCTGGTGGGCCATTTCAACGAATCTTCCAGCAGAAATAAGGGACCAGAACACCATGTCGATTTGATAAGCTCGCTAACGTTGCAGCCTCGCGACAGAAGATCAGCTGGATTTTGATATGTTGGTACGTAGCGCCACTTCAAACCAGACGTCATCTCCTGACTGTCAGAAACCCCAACAAAGGTCGAAAAAGTGATGGAGTGTTGTTGCAGCCAATGCAATACGAGCTGTGAGTCGCTCCAAAAATATGACGTGATGTTGTGTTCAGAGAATATATCCTTGATTTTGTAGAAAAGCTGAAACATCAAATGTGCGCCGCACAGTTCAAGCTTCGGAAGAGACTGTTTCTTTACTGGTGCTACTCTCGACTTAGACGTGAACAATTTCACTGCAACCTGTCCTAGCGAATTCTCAGTGCGCACATAAATACAGCAGCCGTATGCCCGAATCGAGGCGTCGCAAAACCCATGCAGTTGAATAGTCGGGCTGCAAACAAAACCGCGGTACCGATAGTGACGAGATAGAATTCAATGACTTCAAACAGTTGCTACATGAATTGCTTAGAGTCTGCGGAATAGACTCGTCCCAATCCAGTTTTAGCAGCCACAACTTCTGAAGAATAATCTTAGCGACGATGACTAGAGTCGACAGAAGACCGATTGGATCGAATAACGATGATGCAGTGGATAAGATTGTTCGTTTTGTGGTGGTGGCAAAGATTTCCTTGGGAGTGAAGGTAAAGCTAAATACATCAATTTGTTGATGCCAAGTTACTACTCTCATTCTCTAATGTGTTTAGTTCTTTAATAGAGTCATCTTCCATCACGCCTGGATGATTGGAATGCCATTTGCATAAGGGAAACTGACCATAAGCGGGGTAGCTGTGATTTCTGTTTTGAGTTTGAGAAGAGTTTCTATTTCATCAGCCCCTCCCAGAAGATCGTCAACATAAAACGCCTTTTTAATAGCGGCAGCTCCTAAGGGCCACTTATCCTTACAATCATCCGCCAAGTGATGCAAACTACGAGTTGCGTGGTAAAGGGCGGACGTGGTCCCAAATGTTACGGTATTGAGTTGAAAGGTTTGAAGCTTGGCATTTGGGGACGTTCGCCACAAAATATACTGGAATTTTCTATCCTTCTCCCCCACAAGCACCTGTCTACACATCTTAGTGACGTCAGCAGTGATGTCGAACCTATGCATGCGGAATCGTAGTAATTGCTGGTACAACTCATCCTGAATGGTCGGACCGACTAAAAGAAGATCGTTAAGTGACTTCTGCGATGTTGTACGGCAAGAAGCGTCAAATACGACTCTGAGCTTCGTCGAGGTGCTACTTGGCTTGAGAACGAAATGGTGAGGAATATAATAATGTGGTTCCTCCAAGTTTGGCTTCGGTACTATGGACATGTGACCAAGACTTTCATATTCCCGCGTAAACGATAGATACTGCGAGCGAAACGAGCAAGACGTCTCTCAATGGCAAAAAATCGATTACATGCTGTATCGACTGAATTTCCAAGACAGTTTGGGTCTTCTTGGAATGGCAAGCGCACGACAATTCGCCCACTGGCATCCTTCTGTGTTGTATCCCTATAGAGCTCCTCACAGCGACGATGAGTTGGGAGAATTATAGCTCTTGAATCGCCGATTGAGTTAACCTTCCATAACTGCTGTATGTTTTTGTCGATCGACTCTTCTACAGTCACCAAGCACAACGATGGCTGTATATTCTGTTGGCGTTGGTACCTCCCACCAAAAACCCAGCCGAACAGAGTCTTCTGCAACGTGGGAAGATTGGGACCAATGGGAATCTGGTCAACAGCAAGAGCTCCATAGAAGGCTTCGGTTCCCAATAACAAATCAAAGCGCTTAGACCTAAAGAACGATTCATCTGCCAGTGGAGTATTGGCAGGTATGTTCCAATTTGATATGTCGATCTCACTATCTGGCTGGTAGGCAATGTGAGAGGTTATTCCGAACTGGAGAGTTAGCTGATAGCCAGATGTGCGCGACTTAATATACGTCGTCGTACGAGCCTTAAGGTTAGTAAGAGACTCTCCGATACTGCGGATTCCGATTTGGTGTTTTTCACGACGAAGGCGAAGTTTTTGAGCGAAGTTCTCGGTTACAAAATTAACCTGAGAACACGAATCAAGCAATGTTTGTATTCACCTGAGGCATCCTTGACCAATACCATCGCTGTCGCTAACAGTATCTGATCCCCTGCTGCTACTTCAATGTGCGAATGAGACGCTGCTTGATGAGACTGACTAGCAGTAGGTGGCCAGGAGGGTAGCGATGATTGTGTTTCTTGTGCTGGAGTTGAGGTTTGTCCTTCTGACGATTGTGGTGTTTGTTGCGGCTGAGAGTCATGCAAGGTTTAATGATGAGTCCGATTAGAGGTACGGCAACGATGAGTCGATGAGCATTGTGCCACTCTATGGCTGTTTCCAAGACAATTGATGCAGAGACCGAGGCGTTTAACATTATCGAACCGTTGATTGCTGTTCATAGCCTTGAACTGCGAACAGTTCGTAATTTTATGACCAGAACTAGAACAAAGGGTACAAGACGAATTAGTAATGGCAAACCATGAGGTTGTATGGTGATTTGAATGACGATTAGACTTATTGGTTTCAGCCTTTCGTTGCGACGAAGTACCAGCCGAGGTTTGTAGTGCGCTTGTTCATAGAGAACAATGAAATTATTTCTCTATTTTCATTTTTTTTTAATTCAACGGTTTAATTTCAATAACCGCCTGAAGATATGCCGTTCAAAATATGGGTTTCCGATCGTAGTAGCTTTCATAGAGCTTTTTGACGAAGCATATGTTTTGACAAAAAGTGGCAATTTATTATATTATATTTATTGCTAATTGCTTTTATTCGAAGTATAAGGCAAAAGTACTGTACTGGAGGGAAGAAAAAACGTGGGCTGCTGCACAATTCTGTTTCGGGAGTCTGTCTTTCTCCTCGTGATCGTTAAAGAGTTCAGTAGTGCGATATTCTGGTGCTCTGTATAATAGATGAATCTTAACCCTATATACAGCCAGACACCACGCGAATTAATTGAGATAGTTGTGCTCGCCAGTTAAAAGACAAATTTTCCAACCATTCATATTCGGGCTATATCTGTGAGTATGCTCATATTTTAACCGATATCCAGTGGTCTAAAAATGTGAATTGTCGCAAAATTTTTCGATGCAGCGTGAGGTGTACCTAACCCCAAGACCACGGCAGCACCTGCGTGGTCAGCCACAATGCTCGTATCAACCCTCCTCGAGAAGAAATCCACGTTTTCGATTAAAGTGGTGCAGTTCCCATTTGGGGTAAATATCTAGCCGCTCATTCCCAATATTTGGTTTTAAAGTGTTCCTCTGTATATATGTATAGGACTTAGCACCATTAATTGCGTTTTGTAAGTAACGTCTGTGTGTGCATAACCTTGCCGAAGGGTGTTCCTCGTGCTTTGCCCTTGAACCATCGCCACTCTCCACGCCCGGCTGTACCGATAGGCTTGCCACTACATTGAGCAGCCTCCTATAGGAGATCATAGCCACCTGGTGAACTGTGCGTCCTCACGATCTGAGACGCCAAGAGAGGCTTTCATGTCGCAGTGAAGGGTTTTGCTGGATCCGTCAGGTGCCTTGCGGCAGCACCATCTATGTCCGCCCCATAGTGCCAGCCTCGACGGAGTGCCTGCAGGTCACTGACCTCAACGTCTCGACGCCTTCACGTGGCATTATCTGGATTCTGCACCCTAAGCTGCAGCAACTTTTTCGGCTGCCTTGGTATTAGATTACATGGGTATAATTAGGACCTGATATGACCATATTTTAGTTTAACTTTGAATTTTTGTTTAATGAAAGAATATCCATGTCAAGGTCTAAGTGTATTTGAATATTTTTGGAACTCGTAGTAACACTATTATATTCACAGAGACCATCATTCATCTAATCGCTCATCTTACCATTCATCTACTCATCCCAGCACAGCTAACACAAGGAAAGATCTTTCTGCGTGGAGCAACGTAACTAATATCGTAAGTGATGAACTAAAAATTGAAATCAAGCCCTGAGATTAATGAAGGTGGTAACCGTTTGCTTTGCATTCGCCTTTAGCCATTAATGAGTTCCCTAATATTTACATTTGCACCTTGCCATTGTGCATGTTCTCCACTGCCCTTCTGTCACGAAGCTATCCTGGTTTTTTCTTGAAATTTTGAAATCAGTCGAAAAAAGAAAAGAAATGAATTTACTTATTGATAAGGTTCCTCATACTACATACGTAATCTAAATATTTCATATTTTTGTATCATATATTCTTTTTTATATCTCTATACTATCGTTACATTCTTTTTCTCTTTACTTAACTGATTCGTCAGTCACTGATTATAACTTATATACATTTACCCATTTATTATTTAATCTACGCATATATCGTTATGAATCCTATTATAATTCGAAATTAGTTGTACAAACATTGGGTGTTAGGCTCGGTTAGAGTTAGTTCGTTTTTTTTAGTTTAATAATAGTATAATAAGTGTTGCCATGAATACATGCTAAATTTCGTATTAGGAGCCATGCGAATGTCTGGTCGGAGGAATATGGTGTAAACCTAAATGAAAAGGGATCATTCCATAACACCAAAAAAATCGAGCAAATGGGGTGATCAAGGTTGGGTGGGCATTGGCTGTTGCAACAACACCTGCACAGCTAACAGACATTGCAGTGGTTTCGTTTCCGCTTCCCTTTAAGTTCCCATTCTATATGTAGTTCTCCTAGCATCCTCATAACGCTTAAACGGTCGAAGCAAGGTTATGCACGCGAATAAAAAGAATAAGATTTGGTACATACAGCGAGCACGTATTCATAAGCCCAGATCGGAACCCACTCCTACTACCGATAATACAGCCGGAGCCAGCGCGTGCAAACTTATGATATACAACCCAGAACAGCTCGAGTAGCCCATCTACAGCAATTATCGTTGTAGGTGACATGCTACAGGTTCCAGATGAATGAAGAAACTGACAGTGGCGTTCCAACAGCTGTGTGCATTTTAGCCAGGTCGGCAGAGTCTTGTAGTCCAGCGATTCCTTCCTTTTAATCCGAGTTGGCTGATCACACTTCTCCATAACGATATATATGAGCATAGCTTGAGCAATATTCTCAGGTTTGGATGGATTGCAAAGAGCTGAAGATACCGGATGCTTTATCCACTAAACTGCGAAGCTGCTGACTGTTAGCCCTTTCCACAGGTTTAAACCTTTCTATGTTAGACAGTCCAGACTCACGCACAATAAGTTGATTTATGAAATTCTTATAATTCGCATAAATGCCGTCAAACGTAGGCAGCGACAACCTCGGCAACGATGACCGCACTGGCGGCGGGTGGTGATCCGGCGTAAATGTGCTAGCGTTCAGATCTCCTTCTAGTTTTTTCTTTATGGATAGCTTTATTGCTATGTAGGTATCTTCCAAGTCCGCACGTCCTTCATCGTTCGGACTAAGATCCTCGATGTCAGATTGAACGTTTAGAATTTTCTTGAAATACGTTTCCAAGATGCTCAAGCGATAGCGAAGCTCATCATTACAAATTGGGTTTTCCGATTTGCCTTCCACCACAGATTTGATTATATTGCTCCGTTGGCGTTTCAAATCTTCGAGAGTCGTCATTTTGTTGTGTAGTGTAAATTACACGCACACAGAACTAGAGATTCCAAATGCAATGCACGCAACAACAGGAAGAAGGCACCAAATCAGCAGCAGCAGCAAGGGAACAAATTTAGAAGCGAGCGACGGCGGCAAAAAACAGGTTTGAGCGCAATTCCAGTCCAGAGAGTGAACAAAAATTCCAACGACGGCAACGAAAGCGAAAGTGATAACTGCGTTGACCGATGGACCAAAGCAAGTAGCAGCAATGCAAACGAAACGAGAGTGCAAGCGCCGTTAAATGCGATGTGGGTGATAAGCGAATGATAGAATTAAGCGAGAATGGCGAGAACACAGCGAGAGGTTAATGAACCCGCGATCGATCAGTTAGCTTCTGAAATGATTTTCAGCAATTTCGATGGCAACTGCGAGACGAAACGAAAGTGTAGTTGTTGCACTTGCAAATTATGTACCGACGAAACTGTTTGATGGAATATACATAAATGCGAGTAATTGTTCACAGAATTAAAACACGAGCCCCACGTTGGGCGCCAAAATGTTTGATCGAGGAGCGTTTTCCTCAATATAGTTTTTCAAGGATGGGGGTATGTCAATCTTCAGTGAGCTAATTATACTCGATGCGAAGAAATTCGCTGTAATCCAAGAATAATCCGAAAGTCGAGGCGGTTTAGTTGAGTACTAGCCAATAACTATTTATTCAGTGCATGAGCACTGAGCATAAGAGGGCTTCTAATGTGGTGAGTTCAATTACAAATTTAATGCAAGAGCGTAACAAAAAGAGTAAGAATGAGCGTAAGGTACTACAACGCGAGGGTCATTTAAGTGATAATTATATTATATTATGACATTAAGAGTTTGACCGAACAAAGAATAAAGACAGCGCTTCCTCTCGAACTGGGTTAGTGATATCCTTTAACCGTAACAAAAGTTATGTCGAAAAAAATTGCAACTCCATGATGGTGGCAGAGCTTGAAGCCAGGTTAAGTCTAATTGAGACAAACTGTCGCAGTTGAGCAGAAAAAAAAATAAAAGCTTATTGCTGTGTTGCTCCAATTTCTTGCATGCAATAAATTGGCTTTCCTTAATAAGGCAAACCATAGCTCTAGCCATGGCTCGTCACAAACAGCGGAGTGTCAGCGCATCCACGCTGGTCGGAAACCATATTCAAACTGATATACACAGAGCCAACAAACCATGGTTTAACCCCGGTATCCACAAATAACGGTGTGTCAGCACCTCCGGAAAATAAACGAGAAGGAACGTGTGAGTCACTTCTGGGGACGCGACTCTACTTATACCCGTACTCAGTCAGTATATACATTTTTGAGCTTATGATTTTAAAAAATTTTAGAATTAAAAAAAAAATTTTACATGTTAAATTTTTTTTGCTACATTTGTTATCTACATCTACTATGTATATTCTACATCTAACATGCCGATTATACATGTACCATTTAGATTCTACATCTCCTCCGCTAGGGGTTGCTCGCGCACTGAACGAGGCAGAGTGTACGAGCGAGAAAGAGAATGAGTTGGCAGGAGGGGGCTGGGGAGCCAACAGAAAATTAATTTCTTCATTCTGGCTATAATTATGATCCGATCTGATTGAGATTTGGCAATCTGGTAGATATAGGCATTCTCTACGATACTGTCCTTCGTCCTTTGTGGGGGCGGAAGGGGGCGGGGCGAAATTTTGAAATACACTTGTAGCAGTGTGATATCACATGAGTCTGGATATCTAATTTGGTGGCCCTAGCTCTTATAGTCTTTGAGATCTAGGCGCTCAACAAGACGGACAGACAGACAGACGGACAGACAGACATGGCTATATCGATTCGTCTATTGATACTGATCAAGAATATATATACTTTATGGGGTCGGAAACGTTTCCTTCTCTGCGTTACACACATCCACTTTTATCACAAATCTAATATACCCCTTAACTCTTTTTTGAGTACGGGTATAAAAAACAGTGTCTTATGGAACGAAAGCGGCTACATATTTAGCCACAAAAAGTCTACAATATCTCGCTCAAAGAGAAAGAAAGGAAGACCCGTTTGGAGCTGCTGCTCTGGAAAATGTCTTTTATGTGGATGATTGCTTAACAGGAATAGATTCAATACCAAAGGCCCTCCAGAGACAGCAAGAAGAAAATGGTGCACGAACAACGTTCATGTGCTTCAAGGAATTCCAACGGAAGACATCACTTCAAGCGTACAATTGGAAGATACTGCTTATGAAGATTACCGCATTAAAACCCTGGGAATCACTTGGATACCTAAATCTGACCATTTTTGTGGAAGGACAGAAATTGCCACCAAGGATGTAATATCTAGAAGAGATGTCGTATCGGAGATCTTTAAGATTTTCGATCCACTTGTACTCTTCTCCCCGGTGGTAATGAATTCAAAGATCTTCATGCAACATCTAACAAAGGAAGGATTTGACTACAAAGAGGCGCTTCCAGTTCATCTCCAGGAGGAATGGAAAAGGTACAGGGAGGAGTTAAAAATATTAAACACCATACAAGTACCACGTCATATTTTCCATGGAAAAATTCCGATATCGTCAGAAATACACACCTTTGTTGACGCATCGGAGAAAGCATTTGGAGCTGCCGTATATATCCGAGCATTACATAAGGATAAACGAGTAACAATTCAACTGCTATGTGCCAATTCACATTTAGCTCCTATAAATGTGTTAACATTACCTCGTCTGGAACTAAAGGCGGCTGTATTGGGTGCACAATTGACAGCTAAGATAAAGGAAGATTTATCCATTGAGAATGTCACAACCATTTTGTGGTCTGATTCAAGGATCGTTTTGTCACATCCATACGAAACAAATTCGTAGCTACAAAAATAGGCACAATACAGGAATTAAAATCGTACCGTACCGCTTACCATTCAGACGTGCTTCGTGACGTGCTCCGGCCCATGATCAGATTGTGAGACACCTGCAACAACACGGAACGCCAGCTGATGCGCAACAGATAAAGAAAGAGGCTCACTAACCAGGCATTTGATACCAGACAGATACGGAAGAGCCACGGACGTATATCAGCAAATAAAAACACAGGTTTGCAAACGCTGAAAACTGGAAATTCTCGTGGAAAGTGGGTAAAAGTGCCTCTTGAGTGAAAATGGACGCGGGAGAAAACACAAGTCAGCAACAAAAACAAAGACAGAGGTGGGACTGATCAGCTGCTGCAGCGACGTGAGTGGACCAGACACGCAACGCAACTTCACCAAGCGGTGAAGGCTTGTCAAAGCTGTAATATAACACGGATCGGAACCTGCATGCCGTAACGTAAGAAAAACTATCCACAGCATACTTTCAGACGTGAACAAAATAATAAATTGTAAAAATATAAAAGCTTAACATACAAAAAAGAGTAGAACCACAAAAACGTCACTAAACAGGACTCCTCCAGGTGCAAAGCAGACGCAAATAAGTACCGCACTTCATAATATGCCCCAGGTACGCCCCTTAATGGAGCAGGACAGCAGGAAAAGCGGAAGTGCGCTATCACCCGATATATCGCTGGGAGACGTGATGCAGGCCATCAACCAAATGGGCCAACGGTTCGACAAATTGGAAACAAAGGAGGATATAGGGACGTTAAAGTCCCAATTAGACTCAAAACTCTTAAAGCGATGAATGAGGTTCTAAAGCGCGATTTCCAGCAATTAAAAAGCGACAGAGAGCAGGACCGAAAGGAGCTTAGCAGACTGGAGCAAAGCAGCAAGGCCCGGAACCTAATTTTCAAAGGCCTAGAGAAGGAAGATGCGACAAAGGAGGGAGTGGATAAATTGCTACGGGGTAAAATGGCGATCCCGAACGCATCAGTACGAGAAACCCGAGTGCGCTACCAAAGAAACTATAATACGGGAGTGCTGGTGGAAATGGAAAATGCTTCGGCGATAAATGAGGTATTAAAAAATGGAAAAAAGCTAGCGGGTAGTTCAGTCTGTATTGACAGAGACCTTAGCCAACAGCAGCAAGAAAACAAGCTGGCCCTAATGCAGTTGAAAAAGGAGCTGGTTTCCATAAACAAGAACCATAAGGCCTTCGTCAAAAATGACCAGATCTATGTAGAGGGCAAATGGGTGTCCTTTAACAACGCCCACGAGCTCACTTGCAAAGGAAAGCCAGCTAACTCGATTCTAAAGGAACTCTATGGCGCTGCATTGGATGAAACCGACATTACTCACACCCGACTTCTCACCAAAGCCAGGGAATCAAAAAACTAGAACGGCAAATACTCAAAACAGCATACACATTAATATATTGTCATACAACATCGCAGGTTTAGCAAATAAGCTTACCTTTAGTCAATTTTTTAAATTTATAAATACTTATCAAATATTTTTCCTATACGAAACATTTTTCTACCAAAACATGCAGCAGTACGAACCATACTTCCCAAATCATATTCTGTCATGGGAGCCAGCCGTAAGAACGGCAGCTAGAGGAAGAGCAAGTGGTGGCCAACTTAGAGGCATCCACACAGACTTAGTCGCATCAACCCGACCTCAACTGCAATGGCTGGCAAGGCTATTATGATCAACTACGCGACATGATCCAAGAGTCCACGAGTTCTAGTGTAATGGTCGTGGGTGACGTGGATGCTAGAATAGGAACACATCAGTGCACCCCTGTGAGTAAAGACCACGCAGGAAAATTCGAAATGCTAATTAGGGCAGCAAAGGATCTTAAAGTAGACACCAATGGCAAGAATGTAATAGAGATGTGCGAGGACAACAGCTTCACGGTCCTTAACGGCAGAACGCAAAGCGACGGGGACGGAAGGTACACCTTCATGAGAGGCCAAGCGGTGTCCACAATAGACTACTGTCTTATCAATGGCATGTGGCATAATCGCATTGAAGATATGCAAGTAGTGCCCGAAACTTTCTCGGACCACGCACAACCCAATCCACACGACAACAAACTGCTCCCGAAACTGCAATGGAACGATAGGTACCGCCAGCAGTACAGAGCCCAACTCAAACAGAAAAGCGAACGGCAAGACTGCCAACCCGAAGCACCTAATATTGAGACCCTAACAAACTGGATAAAGATAGCGGCAGCCTGCATGCAAAAACCCGCCCACTATACAAGAAAACAGCCATGGTTCGACTCTGAATGCCATCGGGAGAGACAAAGATCAATGATCACATTGAAACGGTCACTTCACTCAGGCAATGCGGATGAGAAGCGGAAGTACCAAGAAGCCAACACAGCCTTCAAAACAATGTGCAGAAAAAAAAGGACAACCAATTTAGGAATAGAGCTTGAAGTAAATAATATTAAAGATAGCAAGGGTTTCTGGGAGTTTGTCAGGAGGTTGAATGGGATCAATGGGATCATGCAAATCAGAGTTGAACCGGACAGCTTAGCGCAGCATTTTAAAAATCTACTCCTACAGGACAGCCAAGCGATATTGCACTATTTTGCTTTGCCAAGGCAAGGAAGTCAAGGCAGCAGTGAGCAAGAGCAAAAACTGTAAAGCCCCCGGAATCGAGCGGATACCAGCAGAATTCCTAAAAAACGCACCTGACGTCGCTGATGCAGCGAACTATAGGCGGATATCCTTCCTTACTTCGACTATGAAGGTGTTCGCATCAATAGTGCTTTCGCGTCTTAATGACTGGGTAGAAAAGAATGGTGTGCTCAGCGAATACCAAGCTGGGTTTAGAAGAGGTTACAGCACAGTGGACAGCATTTTCGTGCTGGTGGCTATAGCAAAAGAGTACAAGAGGCGAAACCAGAAGATGTACACCTGCTTCATAGACTTTAAAGCGGCTTTCGACACCATCGACCGACATAGCTTATTTTTAAAACTTAGCTTGGCCGGAGTATCAACAAAAATTTTGAATATACTAAAATGTCTCTACAGCGATAACACGGCCGCAGTCTGGAACGGCAATAGTCTTTTTGAGTACGGGTATAAATAGTCTTAAGCAACGCAAACAATTACTAAAATTAAGAACTCTCGATCAACAACTCTACTCATTCTTGTCCACACACCAATTTAAAACAAACCACCTCTTGTATTATTTCGCAATCAGCGAAGACAGCACGAAATTCTCGGTCACCCACTTCTTGGTGAAATTTCACAACCACTCGGCCTCGAATCATCGACCTACCATTCAGCTATCCCCTTCTGCGATGCAGAGTTAGCAAAACCTTATTTTGTTTTGCGCTCCGCATTTTCCTTTTGTATAACTTAAACAGCCGGTGTTTTTTTATCTATAACACTAGTCAACACAATTTTTCGTCAAGGAACAAAACGAACTTTTTCTTAAAGATTTGGGGCTTAGAAATGGTTTGATATATATTTTTTTTTTTCTATGGCAGAACTTTTTTTTGAAGAATTTTTGAAAACTGGTATTTTTTTTTAAGCTTTTTTCAGGGGTAGCGCTTGTTTTTTTCACATAGCTCTAGTATCTTACGTCTGGTTGTAAAGAACTTTATTATTTTGAAAAGGTAATTAAAACAGCTAGAAGTTAAGCCCAAATACTTTGTGATTTCAGCTTACCGTCTGGGAAATATAAAGCATTGAAATGCAAAAATTATGATTTTTGTGCGGTATTTGTTACGAAATTTTGACTTTAAAAATTCAGGAAAAGTCGAAAAAAAATTATATCTTGTGTCCTCTATTTTTTTGTGTATAGGTGCGTTAATTTAAGGTATCGCTCATTAAAATCTATGGAGAGACTTTGAAGCTAAAATTCGTTAACCAAACCTAAAATATGAAAAAAATGAACAAAAAATACCTTTTGGAAGGTTGCGAGCCCAACTGCCCATTGGGAACAAAGGAACGCGATCAGGTACCAAATGTACAACCCTTGTTCGTTTGCTTTGTTTCCAATTGGCAGTTGGGCGTAACCTTCCAAGGTATTTTTGTTCATTTTTTTATATTTAGGTTTGGTTAACGAATTTTAGCTCCAAAGCTCTTTACAACCAGACGTAAGATACTAGAGCTATGTGAAAAAAACAAGCGCTACCTCTGAAAAAAGCTTAAAAAAAAATACCAGTTTTCAAAAATTCTTCAAAAAAAAGTTCTGCCATAGAAAAAAAACCATAATTCTTTAAAAAATTTTAAATCCCCATATCTATCAGAAAAAGTCGGTTTGGATCCTTGAGGAAAAAAAAAGTTCGATTTTGTCGAGTAGTGTAATTTAACTCTCTAACTAACTTACATTGAAATCATACTTTTACCGCGGGTGCATGCCTGATAATTGTGTCAAAACACAACTTATTTAATAAATTTTGTGCGTCGGTTAGTCGTGTGTTTGTGTTGTTGCTTTTCGTAAATACGCCCTCTCATTACATTTAGCCGCTCTTTGTCGTAGTTATTGCCGTCTATCACTCTCTCTATCACCTAACTCTCAATAACTGTTCTTTCGCTCTCGCTCTTTGTAACTTTTTGTGCAGTAACGCTCTCACTTATAAGCTGTTGCTGCAACCACTCTCCTCTCTCATCTTTTACCGATTTCGCTTTAAGCATTGCTCTAAGAATTTGCTCTGCACAGTGGTCTGATTGCTATTTGTTTTTGAACTTTTTTTTCCCAAAGTAAAAAAAAATAAAAGACATAAATATGGAATTTTCTGTCGTCTGTGCCAAAAAAAACCTGCAAGAAGCAGATCACCCATGACCAGCTCAATATCCCCTGCTGGCTTTGCGAAAGCGTAGTGCACGCAAAATGTGTAGGGATCTCGGGCCGTATGGAGACGCCATTTTCCCAAAACAACGGCCTAAATTATAGTTGTGAGGAATGCCGTGCTGTGGAAAACGACATGCGTTCGTTCATGAGGCAGACGCGGAGTGGCTTCAAAGAGCTGATCGTAGGCTTTAAACAGCAATATGATCGGCTCTTGGCCATGAAAACTCAGTTCAGCAGTTTACAGCTGCCGGCATCTGAAAAACTTACTCCGGCCACCACCTTAGTGCAGCAGTTGATTACGTTTGCTACTCCAACGGGCAACGATCGCTGCTGGTGATGCAGATTCGGGAGCCGAATGCGTCACTTCGGAGAGTATACAGTTAGAAATGTCTGTAGAGTCCGTGTCCATCGAGTCCGCACCCAACCCCTTAACTATCCCCTCAGTTTTGCTCCCACCAGCTAATAGATGTCCAGGACCACCGGATACTGCCATCACAGGTACTAGGCCTGTGGTGCCAAAACCACTGGGTGGAGTCCCACCAAAGCGACAAGTTTTTGTCTCGCGGCTAGCCCCTGACCTCACATCCAATGATATGACCGCTTTTATACAAAGCAAAATAAAAGCCGTCGGCTTAAAGGTGGAAAAATTTAACTTTTCTTACGCCAGGGAGATATCTTCCTTCAAGATAAGCGCTCTCCCAACTCAATTTGAAACCATTTGTTCCGCCAAGTTTTGGCCAGAGAATTTGGTGGTTAAAGAGGCTAAGGCTAAGAAAGGCTAAGAAAAAGAATAGGCCACCCATTACTCTTCCTAGCATTCAGACCAGTGCTTCATCTCCACCTCCATCCTCATCTTCCACCTCTACTTCCACCCATCCAAAAAACTAACTTCCTCTCTTGTAGTTACCTACCAGAATGCTAGAGGCTTGCGTAGTAAGATCAGCACTCTTTTCCTCTAGAAGTCTCGCATTCTCGTCCCACGTTACTGTGTTCACCGAGACCTGGTTAAAGCCGGACATCCTTAGTTCCGAAGTTTTGGCAGGTCGGTACACAATTTTTAGAAATGACCGTTCGTCTCGACGTGGAGGTTTCATGGTCCAGGTTCAACAAGACCTGGAATTCCTGTGCGTAAAACTGATTCTCCCAGGCTTTTCCATTTTCATTACTTGCTCGTATATTCCACCTTCCTCGGATATCCTAATAAACGAGCATCACCTGTCCGCTTTAAAAACTGTTTCTTCCTCGCTATCAGATAAAGACCATATGATAGTTCTTGGTGATTTTAATTTGCCAGGTACTGTTTGGTTTTCCGGTAAACGAGTCTAATAACCTTGTGCCAATGTCACGACATGACTTTATCGACGGCTTGTTGACCTATCCCTGTCTCAAGTCAACCATGTGAAAAATTCCTTGGGTCGAATGCTTGATCTGTGCTTTGTCTCGGATCCGACCATAGCGTTGTTAACCCGAGCCCTTCCGCTCACTATACCTGAAAACTCCTACCATCCTACATTCGAAGTCAGTCGATATTGGCCCTACTGTATTGGATCGAATGGGTAGGCTATCTGAACGTGTCCGCTGCTTTCGTAAAGCCGAGTTTACGAAGCTTAATAACCTCATTAGTGATTTTGATTGGTCCGCTCTGTATTTGTGCACTGACGTTATGAAAGGCACAAACATTTTTTACAATGTACTTGACACATTTTTTGATTCATGTGTCCCACTTTCTTGTCCGGTTAGATCTGGAAAGCCTCCTTGGTTTACCAAAGAATTATCTAGTCTACAAAATTTAAAATCAAGACTTTATAAAAAATTTCGAGAAGTTGGTTCTCCCCTTTCTCTTTCTCACTATGTAATAGCTCGGTCAAATTTCTCCTTTTTTAACGCTCAATGCTATAGAAACTACCTATCTCGATGCAGGATACGATTTTCACAGGACCCTAACAGTTTTACAGCTTCGTAAATAGTAAGCGTAACCTATAAAAACTACCTATCTCGATGCAGGATACGATTTTCACAGGACCCTAAACAGTTTTACAGCTTCGTAAATAGTAAGCGTAGAACGTCCGTACATCCATCCTCGTTATCTTTTCTCAATATGTCAGCAAACAATGATCAGGCAATTGCCGATCTTTTTGCCAAATTTTTCCAAACAACCTATTCTCATGAAAGCTACTCTGGTCAGCCGTATCCAGACAGTTTACCAAGGTCGAATGGCATCTTCAGCCCCTTGTTAAATGAAAGCTCACTGCTTCATGATCTTCGACTAGTTAAGCCGGTGTTTTCACCAGGTCCCGACGTGTACTTAGGTACTGTGCCGACGCTCTGTGTGGACCCTTGCTTAAACTATTCAGCCTATCCATTAACTCTTCATGCTTCCCCACCATTTGGAAGGAATCTTTTATTATTCCGCTCCATAAGAAAGGTAGCAAGTCTGATGCAAATAATTATAGAGGTATTTCTAAGCTATCCGCTATTCCTAAAATGTTTGAAAAAATTTGAATTCCGCACTTGCAACATCTCTGCAAATCACTTATATCTCCGTCCCAGCTCGGATTTATAAGGCGACGATCAACAACCACAAATTTATTAGAGTTTACCTCTTTTATCATTAAAGGCTTTCAAGGTAACTTGCAGACGGATGTCATTTACACTGATTTTAGTAAAGCATTCGATTCTGTAAACCATTCCCTTTTAGCACAAAAACTTGACCTTTTAGGGTTTCCGCCTCATCTTTTGAGATGGATTTCTAGCTACCTTCGTTTCCAGGTCTCAAAGAGTCCTCTTCAAAAACTCCTTCTCTTCACCTGTTAAGGTTACTTCTGGAGTACCACAGGGCAGCCATCTAGGCCCCCTACTATTCACACTCTTTATTAATGATCTGCCTTCAGTATTAACAAACTTTTGAGTACTCATGTATGCGGATGATGTTAAACTTTGTGTCCAGTATAAGGACATTTCATTTCACTCTCGCTTGCAATCCGATCTCAATAACTTTCAGTCATGGTGTTGTGCAAATATGTTACACCTAAATGCCTCGAAATGCAAAGTAATGACATTTCATCGCTTCAGCCCCGTTTTGGCTCCGTATAGCCTCTGCGGTGGTTCTCTTGAGAGAATTACCTTGGTTGATGATCTTGGTGTTAAATTAGACCCAAAGTTGAAGTTTTCTGAACACATTTCTACCATGGTAAATAAAGCCATTGGTGTGATTGGGTTTATAAAGAGGTGGTCAAAGGAATTTGACGACCCCAATATAACGAAGACTCTCTACATCTCGCTTGTTCGTCCGATTTTAGAGTACGGCTCTTGTGTATGGTGCCCCCAGAACAAAGTACACCAGGACCGTATAGAATCAGTCCAGAAAAACTTTTTACTTTTTGCTCTGCGTGGTCTTAACTGGGATGCAGGTGTGAGACTGCCATCTTATCCTCGTAGATTGCTTTTAATAAACCTTCCAACCTTAGTTAGTCGTAGAAAAATGCTTGGTGTGATTTTTTATGCACAACCTGACGTAGAGGACAGTTTGCGGGAGTTAAAATGTGAAATGTAGTTGGGAGTTTACAGAGGTAAAATGTGAAATGTAGTTGGGAGTTTACAGAGGTAAAATGGCATTAATCTGGCAATAACGCATAATGTATGAGAGGCAAGAGAGGTGCGAGAACGACGAAATGTCAAAACTGACATCTCTCTTCTCTTGTGATATCTACTTGGGGGCATTGAGCAGCGCAGTAAGCGGACAGTAGTTCTTTTTACTTCCAATCACTCTACGGAGCAGACGTATCAGTGGCATTGTGCATATCACGGAAAAGAGAGACAACGCGCATACCAGACAAATTTAAATCCAAGAAATTCCGAAACATCCGCTGGCAGTTTGTTTAATTAAACTAATAAATCGAAGAGGAAAAACAATAAAAATCAGTGTATTTAGATATTTTTATGGTGAGTGTTAATTTGTTGGAAAAACTAGGCAGTTACAATGTGCAATTTCCCTAGCCTAGGCACTCGCGTCTCGAGGGTTGGAGTATACCCCGAGAAAAGAAGCGCTAGCATCTTCGACGCGAGAGTCCCCTGGTTTGAGTGTGCAGAAAGCAGAGAAGGCGAAACAACAGGTCAATGAACCTCGGGAGATAACGGCGAATTTCTGTCAAGGCGTCAGCAGTAGCGGCCTAAACTCCAGTTTCGTACTACACCACAACTTCAGCACAATCGTCTAAGAGAGTATTAAAGAAAGAATACAGAAACAAAAAGAAAATGCAAGCGAACAGAACAAGCTAAACTGCAAACGCGCAAGTTGATAAAGTGGGTAGAAATAGTGGTAAAACCTATAAATAACAATTATATTTTATTAGTAAAACAGGAGAAAACTAAACCCCGTCGCAACGACGAAGGCCTTCGCCGGACATGAAGGGTGAGTGAAGTGTCGACAGACACATGTAGAGTATGTAAATTGTATATTTGTATGTTACACACCAAAATATTGCGAAATCCGAAAGTAAAGTAAAAAATTAAGGAAATAAGTGAAAAAGAAAACAAAATTATTGGCAAGAAATAAACTGTGAAGAAGAAAGCCAGTGAAATAGCAGAGCACTTACGATGCAATAACGTTATACAAGTTTGTTTTGTTCGCATATTCGTATGAGGAAGAATATTATAATTATGACCTGCACAAGCAGAAGCCAGCATTTCATTTCGTTTTGTTTTGATCGTTCTTTCTATTCTTATACTTATGTAGATTACTATCATGTGCATATGAATAACACTTATGTTTAAGAGGGAGGATAAAGATGGGTTTTTATTGAAATAAATACATATTAAGAATGGAGTAAGCCAGAGTGTTAGGTTTTCCTGAATGGGTCAAAAAGGGAGGTAACTACGGTGTTGTAACCGGAAAGGGATCTTCCGAATATCATTGCCATTGGAAGATCATTGGTAGGGTGGGTATAGAGGCAGAAGCATTACCATAACAGCTCGGTAATCGCAATCGGATAGGTTTGAGTCCCCATGTATTAGAATTCTTCTCTTTTGCTTGTGTTATGTTAGTGCTGCGTGTAAGGTCATCCGACTTTACGGGACTCTTGATAATATGTGCTGTAGGTGTGTTGAGTGGAGCTGTCAAGAACCCTCTGTATCGAGTCAGAGGGACTCTGTTGGCCGAGAGGTACAATAGGGGGTGGTGTTTCTTTCTGTGAAACATCACGCGAACCAGCTTTTGAGTGACTTGAGATGTCAGCGGCCAGAAGGCGAATCCCAATCGTTGCATTTCAGGCCAACAAAAGTTTGGACGTTGAACGCGTGTATGTAACAAGTTACATATTAGGTGCTCAATGAGGGCGGGTGATGGAGAAGATCTAAAAATCAGTTTCATTTCTTTAAGAAGGTCCTACTATCAATTCTAATTCTATTTCTATTTCTTAACAAAACTATCCTTTTTCTAATCTTCAAAGAAGTATCTGAATTTTCGCTATCCTCTGGAATTAGTGCCTTTTGGTGAAGTCCGGAAACATTACCGGGGAATACGACGTTGGTTTAGTTTAACTTGAAGAGTCTTTCTTACGGTACAAGAGCGATTGATATGGAATAGCAACAGCATGGAAGGAATCTCGAATCGAGGCGTCGAGCTACGAAATCGACCCCTATGATGTTGGTGTGTGGTAACAAGTCTATCAAATACCAACCAGTCAACTTTTCTTGGCAGCTTAATTCAAAATAAAAATTTCAATGAGGTGAAGAGTCCAATGTCAACGTTGCTGAGGACGAGGCTTATGCTGGAATTATTCATTAGGAAGAATACCATTGGGAATCCTACATTACCTGCGATTAATAGGCAAAGACAAATAGACTCACTTTCAAATTATTTCTGTTCAATTGGTTCGAATTAGCGCTGTGTGACTGAAGTTTTCGCTTAGTAACAATACCAATCCGATGACCTACTAGGCTTTGAGGTGGCTCAGAGGGGGCCTAGCTGCAGGCCACCGGACGGGTCGCAGGTTGCGGATAGCGAACGGCCTACCCTAGTGGGTAGGTCAGCTGCGAATAAGCGGGCATCCCAAAGAGTAGCAACCAAGTTGGCTCTGAGGGAGAGTACCGAAATAAGCAGTCCCGGACAGCCAGCGGGTGTTGCGACGCAGCAACACTGACGATGCGCTTGTGGTGCCGCCTCTCATTAAGTAGCTCACACAATCCCATCCCTACACAATACCTACCCACATCCCAGCCCCAACACTCACCTCACACCGGGCCGGACTAAGGTGTTACTCGACCCGTGCCAGCGTCAGCCTGGCTGGGGGCCCGGTATAAAACTAGCCCAGTCGTGAACGGAGAGCTCAGGGACTTGGCAGCCCCCTGTTTCTAGTTATGCCTTACCCGGGTAACGCAGAGCTCTGCCGGGGTGGACCGTTCCCCTTCTCTGCAGCTCGTGGGAACTTTATGGACAAATACGAAAATATAGACAACAAAAAAAACAAAAACGAGAGGCACTCCCCAAATGCCTGCAGGGAAAAATCCCAAGCGAGAGAAGGCAGCGGCCCAAAGGCCTGGCCCGATCCGCTCAGACGCAGGAAAGACCTGCATGGCGAAGGACGCGGGTATGAATCCGGGTGGGTCCCATCTCAAACCTGGGATGGGTGGAAAGCCAACACCCAAAACTGATACCATGGTAGGGCAGCCAAGCAATATTGCGGCTGCTCAACCTTCCGGTGAAGCGGCGGGTGATGGCTTGCCATCAACCAGTGTCCAAACCAGAAAATACAGCTATGCCCGCAAAGAGGAGTGCTGGGCACATACTCCGTCGGCAGAACGCCAGCCAGGAAGTCAGTCCAACAGCAGACTGGCTGAAAAAAGTGGAATGGGCCTCGACGGTGTTGCCCAACTTCAGTGTGGAGCCACAGAAGGTGGACGCACAACCGAAGAGGCAGCGCTCTCAAGAGACGCCCGGACCTGCCGCGAAGCGCTCCAGGGTGTTACCTAACGTATCCTTCGCGCAGATTGACAAGGAGAGGACGCTGATAGGCGTTCTCGACAAAGGCAGCGCGGAGGGGAAAATACCCAGAAGCCAATGGAAGTGGGTGGAAGCGGCACTGGCCGACCGCTGCTTCGAGCTTCTCGAGAAGGATCCCGGGCCACTCCAGTCTGCAAAGACATGGGATGGTTCCAGGGGAGCATTAAAGTGGTGGCCTGCGAAGATGAGCGCTCCGTGAAGTTATACAAAGCTGCGGTGGCGCAAATCGGAGAGGTCTACGCTGGGGCGAAGCTCGTCGCTGTGGATTGGAGCGAGGTGCCCAGCAGACCGAGGGCCCGTATATGGGTGCCGGCCACCTTTAAGGAGCCCGAGCGGATCCTCACGATGTTGCAGAGATGCAACCCTACACTGCCAACCTCAGATTGGTGGTCAAAGTGGAGGCATCAAAGGGCCCCACACATCAGGCAGTGATAGTCCTAAACAAGGAATCGCTAGCCCCGATAGAAGCATCCAAGGGAGAGCTCAACTTTGGGTTCAGCTCGGTGACCATGAAGGTCTACAAGTCGGATGCAGCGGCCGAGGCGCGTTCTGTCAACAACCCAGTTGAGCAGGACGTTGCCTCGGAGATCGAGGCACCCGAAGTAGACCCGGAGCCGGAGCCGGCCCTGGAGAGCTACTCCTCGGAGACGGAGCTGATGCTCGATTTTGAGGCGCTGTGTCGGGACGATATCCTCGACGACTCTGACGCCGATATAACAGTGGTGGAGAATGATTCCAACGAAGTCTCTGAGGCTTCTGCAGATAAATCACCACCACTGTAAAGCAGCATCAGCTGCCCTAATACTCCGCTTAGCCGCAAGCGGAGGGGACATAGTCCTAATCCAAGAGCCCTGGGTGGTAGGAGGCAGGGTCTGTGGATTAGCGACGAAGGACTACAAGCTGATTGTAGCACAAACTGAAGGTAAAATTAGAACCTGCATACTAGCAAGAAAACACTTAAATATCTTTCTGCTCCACAATTTTAGCAATGGCGACAACACGGCGGCTAGCCTAGAGCTACAAGGGACACGCCTGAACCTGGTGTCGTCCTACATGGCTCACGAGGAAAGCGATCCTCCCAGTGACCTTGTTCGCAAGATAGCCAGCGACAGCGAGAGGTCGGATACAAGCCTATTAAGAGGCTGCGATGCCAACGCTCACCACACCCAATGGGGGAGCTCGGATACAAATGTAAGGGGTGAGTCACTTTTCAGCTTCATCCTAAACTCCAACCTAATTATTGGTAATCGGGGTAATGACTCCACTTTCATCATAAAAAACCGTGAAGAGGTTATTGACCTCACTCTACTGTCTCACAAGCTGTCAGACATAATGAAAAGTTGGAGAGTCCTAGAGGACCACTCCTTCTCCGACCACAGGTACATCGAGACAATCCTATCGCTCGAAAGCACCACACCCACAAACTATACTAATCCCAGGAAAGCCAACTGGGATACATATAGTGCAAAAATGGAGGAATTACTCCCCCCTAGCCCCAAAATGCCCGGACACACAAGACGATCTTAATCGTCTTGTGGACAATTTCACGGAAGCTTGCAATAAGGCCTTCGTGGCAGCTTGCCCCCCAACCAAACCAAGAGGGTCTAAACATACAGTACCCTCCGGAAAGACTGCAGGACTCTCTTTAACAGAGCCAAAAGCAGCAGCGAGGAAGCGCACTGGGAAAATTATAAAAGTAAGCTAACCCTATACAAAAAAGAAACAAGGAGAGCAAAAAGGGCCTCTTGGCAAAAATTTTGCTCCGAAATTGAAGACACGTCAGAAGCCGCAAGGCTACGCAAGATCCTGTCAAAAACATCCCCCTCGGTGGGATATCTCAAGAGAACGGATGGTACGTGGACAAACTCTAGTGAGGACTCCCTACACATTCTACTCGACACTCATTTTCCTGGGTGTACGACCATCGAGCCGGCAGACACCCCAAGTGAAGGCCCGGAAACCTCGATGGTGCACATCCTCACAAAACGGAATATTAGCTGGGCAGTAAACAGCTTTAAATCCTTCAAATCACCTGGCCCGGACCAAGTCATTCCGGCTCAGTTACAAAAAGCCGGGGACATGGCCATCGACTGGCTGCAAAGTATCTTCAGGAAGATACTGACAGTGGGAAAAATCCCCCGAGCTTGGCTAAAGGCTAAAATAGTCTTTATCCCCAAAGCAGGGAAACCCTCACACACAACCCCAAAAGACTTCAGACCAATAAGTCTATCGTCCTTTCTTCTCAAAACCTTTGAGAGACTAGTCGGGCTGCAGCTGAGGACAACCATAAATCCTCAGTGGCTGTCTGGCGCACAACATGCCTACCGAAAAGGAAAATCCACGGAGACGGCACTCCATGATGTAATCTCGGCGGTAGAGACTGAGGGAGCTTTAAACAACGTCATACCAGGAGCCATCACAGAGGCCCTGACTGACCTGGGAGTGGATCGTCACTTGGTGATGCTCATAGAGCAATTGCTCACATGCAGGACAGTGACATCATCAATGGGATCGTCCACTCAGTCTAGGTATGTCAACAGAGGCACCCCGCAAGGTGGCGTCCTTTCTCCCCTTCTATGGAACATAGCAGTCAACAAGATTCTGTGTGACCTGGAAGGGGGGGGGGGGGCTGCAAGGTGGTAGCATACGCGGACGACGTTGCCATTATTTTCTCGGGAAAATTCCCTCAAACACTCTGCGATCTAATGACCGCAAAGCTCACGCGACTCTCAGAATGGACAGAGTCGCATGGACTGGGAATCAATCCCTCTAAAACGGAACTTGTGTTGTTTACAACCAAATACAAAATCCCGTCCCTCAACCCCCCAATACTAAACGGATGCAGGCTCTCCTTCAGCGACAGTGCCAGTTACTTAGGGTTGGTAATTGACAAAAAACTTAGCTGGAACCTGAGCATCAAAGACAGAGTGAAGAAGGCAACGATAGCCCTCTACACCTGCAAGAAGGCCATTGGGCTAAAATGGGGCATGAACCCAAGAATAGTCCAATGGATTTACCTGGCAATAGTTAGACCAATACTACTCTACGGAGTCGCAGTGTGGTGGCCTGCCCTATCGAAGGGGACCATCACTAAACAACTGGGCAAGGTGCAGCGCACTGCAGCCCTATGCATCAGTGGAGCTCTAAGCACAACACCAACGGATGCGCTAAATGCTATCCTATGCCTGCAGAGCCTTGACCTTGCAGGTAAGGAGCAGGCAGAAATGGCAGCAATCCGTCTTAGAGACTCTGACCAATGGGTGTCACATCACACTGGTCATGCGTCCATCCTAAATGGAAACAAAATCGTCCCCACAAAAACGGACTACTGCGTTCCGAGGGAGTATACAGATACCCCCTTCGAAACAATCATCCCTCACAGAAACATCTGGCTTGAGGGACCACCTGGTCCAAAGGGAGCCATTCGAATCTTTACCGATTGCTCAAAGCTGGACAACAAGGTCGGAGGAGGAATCTACTCCGAACAGCTGAACATAAGACAATCCTTCAGGCTCCCGGATCACTGCAGTGTCTTCCAAGCGGAAGTCATAGCGATCAAGGAAGCTTTGAGCTGTCTTCAGGAACTAGCCCCTGCGGCAACTCATATAAATATCTACAGTGACAGCCAAGCTGCGATCAAATCGCTGAATGCGATAACAACAAGCTCAGCTACCGTGGCAAACTGTCGCAAATCTCTTCATGAGATGGCTTATCAGTTCGTCATCAGCCTAATATGGGTCCCGGGCCACCAGGACATTGAAGGCAACTGCATAGCGGACGAGCTGGCCAGAGCTGGTACAACAATCCCCCTTCTCCATGATAAGGAGGATATTCGTATGCCAATGGCCACCTGCAAGCTCAAAATAAAAGAACATTTTAAGCGATTAATAAATGACAGATGGCAAACCGTGTCACTATGTCGCATAACTCGGCAAACATGGCCTAACATTATTAGGAAGCGCACCGATGAGCTTTGCAAACTCAATAGGAGTAGGTGCAGCTCAGTCATACGCTCCCTTACGGGACACTGGCTAATAGGCACACATGCAAACAGGCTGGGCGCCCCATATAACGACTTCTGTCGAAGCTGTAGAGATGAGGACGAGGAGGAGACTGTGGAACACCTGTTCTGCTCCTGTCCGGCTCTCAGTAGAAGGAGACTGCAATACTTGGGCGCTTCTTTTCTAATTGACATTTCGGACATGTCTACAATCAGTCCCAGACGGATCGCAGGCTTTATAAGGGCATCCGGATGGGATAATGGATAACATAGGGTCTTACGAGGGAGAAGGGAACGCATATGCGGTATCACAACGGGCCGAAACCGGCCTAGGTGTGTCGGGTCTCTGACAATCCCGACAGCCGCTTCAACCTAACCTAACCTAACAATACCTAGCAACGGTAAATACGCTAAGCCCTTTCATCAGCGAAGTAGTTGAACCGTTGATCCCTTTTTCTTTAGAGTACAGACGGAGCTCAGACCCCTCACTAGTTTACCCCAAACAATCCAGGAAGGAAAACTTTAAAAATTAACAAAATAAAGAAACATATACAACGAAAATAGTAGTAGATAACACTACTCGACAAAACCGAACTTTTTTTTTCCTCAAGGATCCAAACCGACTTTTTCTGATAGATATGGGGTTTTAAAATTTTTTAAAGAATTATGGTTTTTTTTCTATGGCAGAACTTTTTTTTGAAGAATTTTTTAAGTCTGGTATTTTTTTTGTAAGCTTTTTTCAGAGGTAGCGCTTGTTTTTTTCACATAACTCTAGAATCTGGTTGTTAAGAACTTTGCTATTTTGAAAAGATAATTAAAACAGCTAGAAGTTAAGCCAAAACACTTTGTGATTACAGCTTACCGTCTGGGAAATATAAAGCATTGAAATGCAAAAATTATGATTTTTGTGCGGTATTTTTTACGAAATTTTGACTTTAAAAACTCAGGAAAAGTCGAAAAAAAATATATCTGTGTCCTCTATCTTTTTGTGTATAGGTGCATTAATTTGGCGTCGTTTAAGGTATCGCTCATAAAAATCTATGGAGAGACTTTGGAGCTAAAATTCGTTAACCAAACTTAAAAAATGAAAAAAATGAACAAAAAATACCTTTTCGATGGTTGCGGGCCCAACTGCCAATTAATTAATGCACCTATACACAAAAAAATAGAGAATTTCATCAGCATAAGTGTATGTACCCTGACGCGGAGACACACACAGACAAGCCCTGCTGGAAATTCAAAACAAACACTTTGGTGTACGAATTAAGGTGTGTGTATGTAAGTCCGAGTACAGTTCCTGATAACTTGGACATAAAACACTGCGATATATTCATATGTGTGCACACATTTAGCAGACAGCGAACATGCCACAAACACGTAGTGGAAAGACAACGTCAAAAAAAGCAAAATCTGATGACAGCAAAGAAAATATGGCTAGTGCAATTAATCTTGGAAACGCCTCCCAGCTTGACCAAACTGTAGTGCATGCATCGACACTGAAGGGGCACGCAGGCTTCTGAGGAGTCCAGAGGGCGACGAGGGCTGTGTGAGCGATTTCGTGGGAAATCGGAAGAAAAAAATACAAGACCGTGGTTCGTTTCAAGGTGTATGTATATTCAGAATGACTTTTCACATTTTTTCCATCCGGTAAATCTTTTACAACTCCCCCGCAAGGTTGATAAAGCCAGGTGAGGCCGTGGCTTGATAATTGGTTAGGGACGCTGGGAGTCGAACGCGAACATCCCGCCGCCCTTGCAATGTATTGCAACTTATGGGGAGTCCAATGCTGCAGAAATTTTTAAGGCCGGCACCCGCCCGACAGCGTCCACCCGAAGACGGTGTGCTGGCAACGGGGAGCCCCTCGGCACTCGGCAGCATTCCATCGCGGATGATGTCACCATACACGTCCGCTCCCAGAATGAGAGCCACAGTGGCCGGGCGATGAAAATTGTCGTCTGCCAATGTGAGGTGATCAAATTTGCTCCGTATGCGATCACCGATGGACGCGGAAGGAGTGCGCAGATGCAGTTTCGGGTCCACTTGGAACACGACCTCCAACAGGAAGTCCGGGGACATCGGTGACCGGAGCACTGCTGCACAGGCTTCTTCATCACCGATCATGGACGTGCTCAAATGAAAAGCCTTGGCAAGCGACGCGTTGATCACTGAAATGGGGCGGCAGGGGTCGATCAACGCCCTGGTCTCATAGGTGGTGGTCCCGTTGTCGACGGTGACGCTTGCGGTCGGTAGTACCTGCGGGTTGCGGTGCTGCAGCAGTGTGGAGCAGCAGAGTTGGAGGTCGGCTGGAGGAGGATGCCGACGTCCTCGGATGAGTAGGCCGTCGATCAGTCGGTGTGTCCCGCGTTCGAGGTCGGCGGGAGGCGGAGGACGCCGTCGTCGGAGCTCGAGGTCCAGCTGGTGAGGACGGTGTGGGGTGACGACGATCTGTGTCCGGAATATGCAGTAGGGTGTGGTGGTGCTTGTGGCACTGCCGGCAACGGTCTCCGCTGCGGCAGTCGCGTCCCGAGTGCTAAGCAGTCGGGGCAGTACTGATTAATGAGTGCCGCCCGCAACCGCTTTTCAGCGCTTAGCCGCAGGAACCGCCCGCACTTCCTAAGAGGATGGACGCCTCGGTAGACTCGGCAGCGGTAGGACATGGTACCTCGGGTACGTCTGCTATCGTGGGCTTGATCCTCGGTGCTTCTGCGTTGGGTGCGTGTAGGCTGATGGGGTGCCATGATGAGACCGTGGCGTCGGAAATCGGAAGTGAGGATTAATAAATATGTGCAGGAGAGTTGTACTTAAGCCTAAGGAGAAGAAGGCGGATACTTATGGATCGGATCCTACGCGGGAGTAGGTGGACTGGATCTCCGACTCCATAGGCAGCAGGACGACCTTGGTAATCGGTCTTTTGATAAGGCCTCGGACCGTGGTAAGGTCTATCACACGGACCTTATCATCGGGCCCAGGGTACGTTTTTTGTACCCGTCCGAGACGCCATTCATGAGAGGGGATGTTATCCTCCTTGTCGATCGAGCCGGATATTTATATTCATTCAACAGGTACGACACAACATTAAATGGTCGATCGAGCCGGATATTTATATTAGTTCAACAGGTACGACACAACATTAAATGGTCGATCGAGCCAGATATTTATATTCATTCAACAGGTACGACACAACATTAAATGGTCCTTCGAAGCCAACGGAACGGCACATGGAAAATACAGAAGCTTTTTCACAACCAGAATTTCATCAGCATAAGTGTATGTACCCTGACGCAGAGACACACACAGACAAGCCCTGCTGGAAATTCAAAACAAACACTTTGGTGTACGAATTAAGGTGTGTGTATGTAAGTCCGAGTACAGTTCCTGATAACTTTTCACATAAAACACTGCCATATTTTTATTTGGGTTAAATTTTTTTTCACCACCCAACCCCCCCCCCCACCCCTTTGGGAAAACCCCCCAAAAAAAAAAAAACTTTTTTCACCAAAAAAAAAAATGTTTGTTCTATTCCTCTTCCCTTCCCCTCCCCCCCCTCCCTCCCCCCGTTTTCCCCCCCTCCCCCCCCCCCCCCGCCTCTTTTGTTTTTTTTTGGTGGGGGGGGGGGGGGGGGGGGGGAAATCGGAAGAAAAAATAACAAGACCGTGGTTCGTTTCAAGGTGTATGTATATTCAGAATGACTTTTCACATTTTTTCCATCCGGTAAATCTTTTTTCCAACTCCCCCGCAAGGTTGATAAAGCCAGGTGAGGCCGTGGCTTGATAATTGGTTAGGGACGCTGGGAGTCGAACGCGAACATCCCGCCGCCCTTGCAATGTATTGCAACTTATGGGGAGTCCAATGCTGCAGAAATTTTTAAGGCCGGCACCCGCCCGACAGCGTCCACCCGAAGACGGTGTGCTGGGCAACGGGGAGCCCCTCGGCACTCGGCAGCATTCCATCGCGGATGATGTCACCATACACGTCCGCTCCCAGAATGAGAGCCACAGTGGCCGGGCGATGAAAATTGTCGTCTGCCAACGTGAGGTGATCAAATTTGCTCCGTATGCGATCACCGATGGACGCGGAAGGAGTGCGCAGATGCAGTTTCGGGTCCACTTGGAACACGACCTCCAACAGGAAGTCCGGGGACATCGGTGACCGGAGCACTGCTGCACAGGCTTCTTCATCACCGATCATGGACGTGCTCAAATGAAAAGCCTTGGCAAGCGACGCGTTGATCACTGACATGGGGCGGCAGGGGTCGATCAACGCCCTGGTGTCATAGGTGGTGGTCCCGTTGTCGACGGTGACGCTTGCAGTCGGTAGTACCTGCGGGTTGCGGTGCTGCTGCAGTGTGGTCAGAGTTGGAGGTCGGCTGGAGGAGGATTCCGACGTCCTCGGATGAGTAGGCCGTCGATCAGTCGGTGTGTCCCGCGTTCGAGGTCGGCGGGAGGCGGGGGATGCTGTCGTCGGAGCTCGAGGTCCAGCTGGTGAGGACGGTGTGACTGGTGTGGGGCGACGACGATCTGTGTCCGGAATATGCAGTAGGGTGTAGTGGTGCTTGTGGCACTGCCGGCAACGGTCTCCGCTGCGGCAGTCGCGTCCCGAGTGCTCGTGGGCTAAGCAGTTGGGGCAGTATTGATTGATGAGTGCCGCCCGCAACCGCTTTTCAGCGCTTAGCCGCAGGAACCGCCCGCACTTCCTAAGAGGATGGACGCCTCGGCAGACTCGGCAGCGGTAGGACATGGTACCTCGGGTACGTCTGCTATCGTGGGCTTGATCCTCGGTGCTTCTGCGTTGGGTGCGTGTGGGCTGATGGGGTGCCATGATGAGACCGTGGCTGCGGAAATCGGAAGTGATGATTAATAAATATGTGCAGGATAGTTGTACTTAAGCCTAAGGTGAAGAAGGCGGATACTTATGGATCGGATCCTACGCGGGAGTAGGTGGACTGGATCTCCGACTCCATAGGCAGCAGGACGACCTTGGTAATCGGTCTTTTGATAAGGCCTCGGACCGTGGTAAGGTCTATCACACGGACCTTATCATCGGGCCCAGGGTACGTTTTTTGTACCCGTCCGAGACGCCATTCATGAGAGGGGATGTTATCCTCCTTGATAACAACGAGGTCTCCCACCTCTAGGTCTCTTGTTGGATGCTGCCATTTGGTTCGCTTGTGCAACTCTCGTAGGTACTCCGTCTTCCAGCGCGAACAGAATTGCTGGTTTAGAGCCTGGAGATGTTGCCAGCGGTTCAGGATGGAGGAGGCGCTCTCTTTGATTTCAGGCTCCGCCACGGAGAGTAGCGGCCCGCCGATCAGGAAGTGACCTGGGCTTAGAGCCAGCGGGTCATTTGGGTCCTCGGACATAGGAGAGATCGGTCGAGAGTTAAGGCAGGCCTCATTTTTGGAGAGTAAGGTGGCGAACTCCTCCAATGTATATTTGGCCGTATACATCGACCGTTGGAACAGAGTCTTGAAACTCTTCACGCCTGCTTCCCAAAGGCCACCCATGTGTGGGGCTCCCGGAGGGATGAACCGCCACGATAAGCCCTGCTGACTGTACACCGCAGAAGTCCAAGTTCGGATGGCCTCGAGAAGGTCAACAGCCAGAGCACGAGATGCGCCGACGAAATTACTGCCGTTGTCGGATTGGACCTCGTGAGGGCACCCTCGTCTCGCGACAAAAAGAGTGAAAGCGGCTAGGAAGGTGTCAGTGGATAAGTCGGACGTGGCCTTTAGGTGGATGGCTTTCGTGGTAAAACACCGCCTTTACTACGTGACGTAGTCGAGGGATCCAGTACGTTGCGCGGAGAAGACGAATGACCAGCTGGTTTTCACCATGGAGGACTATGTGATGAGTGAAACGCACCAGCAGGCGAACGAGGAGGGATGCGGGTGGCAGTAGGATTGGATGTTTCTCGTTGTAGGACATGGAAGCGGAGGCTTGGATTCGGCCACAAGCTCGCATGACACCGTTCTAGTCAATGAATGGATTGAGATTCCGTAGGGAACTCGAGGCAGAGAGAGGACGTTTGGTTGCAAGGCACCGATGTTCGTCCGCATAGTGCATGCCCTGCGTAGCGATGGTAACGGCTTGCAGTGCGGTCGCTATCTCTGCCCCGCTTGGCTCCTTGGAAATGTGGACTGACCCTCCTCTGCATCGTTGGATGAATCGCTGCACATAGGTAAGCACGCGCAAAGCTCGCCCGAGATCCGAGAACCGGCTGAGGATGTCAGAAGATGTGCTACTTGCATGCAGCACCTTGACTGCTCGCTTCTCCAAGTCAGTCTCCGGGAATGGGTCCAGTGGACACGGCCACTGTGACTGCGGAAGGCGCAGCCAGGCAGGACCATGCCACCACATGTCGTTCCCCGCGAGGTCGATGGGTCCCATACCTCGGCTGGCTAGGTCGGCAGGTTGTCTCGATCGCATACTCCATAGCTCGCCGGGTTGAGCGCGTATCTGGCGACTCGATTGCCCACGAACGTGGTCCATTCGCACGCTGGCTTATGCAGCCAGGCCAGCACAATGGTAGAGTCGGTCCAGAAGGACACCTGGCTAGTGTCTAGCGGCATCTGTGGAAGGATGGCAGCGGACAATTCTGCCAGAAGGACCGCTCCGCACAGCTCAAGTCGAGGCAAGGATATCGTCTTCACGGGGGCCACGCGAGTCTTAGCTGTCAGGAGAGAGCAGAATATGCCATGCGGCCGCTCCACTCGGACGTAGATCGCCGCACCGTAGGCACGCTGAGACGCGTCGCAGAAGCCATGAATCTGCACCTTCGCAGTCGGACAGACGTGGATCCACCTTGGTATGTGGATCTGCTGGATGGTCGGAAAACTCTGCAGGAAGGTCTCCCACGTTTGACGCAGATCGCCAGGAAGGTCATCGTCCCAACCTAACTCTCGTAACCACACTTCCTGCATGAACATCTTAGCTTGGATGACAAAGGGGGCAAGCCATCCCGCTGGATCAAACAGCTTCGCAATCTGGGACAGCACATTGCGTTTCGTGCAGGCCTCCCGATGAATTAATTCGGGAGGGACGAAGAAAAACTCGTCGGCACTCGCTTGCCATCGGATACCCAAGGTCTTTGCGATACTGCTTTCTTCGAGCTCGAGGAAATCAGCTCGCAGTAAGTGCTCGAGAGGGATGTCGCTCAGCACGCCCTTCTGATTTGCGGTCCATTTTCGGAGTGGAAAGCCGGCGGAATCGAGTGCTTCTCGCAACTCGGCGATGGCGGAAATTGCCTGAGGCTGGGTATGTGCACCAGCTAGAACGTCGTCTACGTACATGTAATTGGCCAGGATGTCGCTTGCCATTGGGAACCGAGGATGCACTTCATGTGCAAGTTGCCTTAGGACGCGAATGGCGAGAAATGGCGCGCAGTTGACTCCGAAGGTGACCGTATCGAGTTCATAGTCGCACACGTCCCCGTTAGGATTGCGAAAGATTATCCGTTGGTAGGGAGTGTGTTGTGGCGCCACGAGGATCTGCCGATACATCTTATTGATGTCGGCGTTGAAAACGTAACGGAATACGCGCCACTTAAGGATTTGCGTGGTCAAGTCGGACTGAAGGACTGGCCCTGAATGCAATACGTCATTAAGGCTTCTTCCGTTCGAAGACGGGCTGGACGCGTTGAAGACCACGCGCACCTTGGTCGTTGTGCTTTCTGGCTTGAAAACGGCATGGTGTGGAAGATAGAAATGGCCAGAGTCATGACTAGGTGGAACCTGTTTCATGTGGCCTAGCTCTAAATACTCGTGAATGACATCGTCGTACTGCTTCTTGAGAGGCAAGTTTCGCTGCAGACGCTGCTCGTTTCTCAGAAACTGGGCGTGGGCCGAAGGCCTCGAGTAGCCCAAGTCTATCTTTTCTGGACATTTGAATGGAAGAGTGACGATGTATCTCCCGTCGGGAGCTCGCTGCGTGGTCTGGAGAAAATTGTCCTCGCAAATGGAGTCTGACTCGCTCGTAGGTCTCCCTGGAAGGTCCTCCACCTCCCAAAACCTTGTGAGAAGTTTCTCGAGTCGGACGTCAGAGCTGACCGAGATCTTCGTGGTGAAGGAAGAGATGATTCGAGACGAGTCAGCTGCGACAGGACCGGATAGGACCCATCCGAAGATAGTCTCTTGGCCCAAGAGCGAGCCACAAATGTTGGACCGGAAGCCGCTTAAAAGGATGGATGGAAGGATATCAGCGCCTATGAGCACGTCTATCTGCGCGCTGCGATGAAAGGAGGGATCCGCTAAATGGAGGTTAGGAAGGTCTGTCATGTAGTTCTGCGGTACAGGGTATGACGGGAGGTTACCCGCCAATTGCGGAAGAACGTACGCCGTGGTCTCAACCTGGAGGCCGGGCCTTAAGGCGGAGCCGATCGTGAAGTGGCAGAGTTTCTGGGCCTTGGCCGCTACCGTTTGACTCAAACCGGAGACTTGAGCCTGGACGGCTTGGAAGGGGGGCCGAATGATTTTGAACATCCGCTCAGTAATAAAGGTGGCCTCAGATCCGGAGTCGATCAGGGCTCTAGCCTTGTATCTTGTGCCGGCATGACAAATGTCCACTATTGCTGTGCCCAGTAGCACCTGGTGGACATTTGTAGAACAATAGCTCTGGACATGGGCCGAGTCGTTGGACGAAGGAAGAGAAGAGGAAGTGGACTGTATGGTGGTAGGGGCTTGTGTGGTGTGAGGACTGGGAGCACAGTTGGAGCCACTCGGAGTCTGCTCGCCCCGATGAAGGAGGGTGTGGTGTCGTCCATTGCACGTACTGCAGTTGTACGCGCTGGTGCAGTCCCGGAGTTGGTGTCCTCTCGCGAAGCAGTTTAAGCAGAGTTGTTTCTGCTGAATGTAGCTTGACCGTTCCTGTACGGTCAGGCGAAGAAATTCTGGGCATGATCGCACCGGATGATAACTCCGGGAACAGAGGTCGCAAGTGCGCGCCTTGCTGGAGATTCTCCCCTCAAAGGAGTTGACTCGTCGAGGCGCAGGAGTGGGAAGGCTTGTACGGGAATTGTAGTGCGTCTCGATGCCTGGATGACCGTCCTCTGTCGCCTCGAGAGAGAGGTATCTCTCCCCTAAGAACTTGTTCATGGCGCGCCAAGTCGGAACCTCGAATTTGTTCGGAACCGATTGTTCCCAAAGCTCCACGGTCGCCTTTGGCAACTTCGCGGTAATGAGGTACACCAGCACGCCATCTGCAAAGCAGCTGTCGGTGGACACCTCGGAGTGCTGAAGGGTCGTAAGGCATTTGTGGACAGACCTCTGGAGCTCCTTTAAGGCGGCTCCAGATTCAGTTCGGATGGAAGGCAAGCTGAAAAGGATCTTTAGCTGGGCCTTGAGTATCAGCCTTTTATTTTGGAAACGCTCACGAAGGTTGTTCCAGGCAGAATCAAACCCTTCATTCGTGAGCGGGGCCTGTGCCACTATGTCGTGGGCTTCACCGCTCGTTTACTGGTTGAGGTGGTATAATTTTTCCAACGGAATCAACCTGGCGTTGTTTATGTAGATGGCGGTGAATAGGTCTCGGAACGTGGGCCACTGCTGGTAGTTAGACATTTGCACCTGGACGGCTGGTTGCGCGGTCGGAATGACAGTTGGTGGCTGGAGCTGGTCGTTGAGTTCAGCTAAACTTTGCTCGTACACCGCGTAGCAGTCATCGTACATATCTTGGACCTCAACTTGACCATCTGGATCCTCTGTTGCTAGAAGGGCAGAACAGGCTCGATACTCCGATTCGACCTCCAACCACATGCCTCGGATCTGTTCCCGGCGGACTTGAGAAAGAGAGGTGGTTTCTGGTCAAAGTGAGTGAGCCGGCCTGTAGCCAAAGCAAACCTAGACCGTGCAGAGCTGGCGGCAGATTGGGCCATTGTTCCTGGAACCGTGACCGTGGATGGTGAGGGACACAACAGGGTGTCGAATATGGACTGGCAAACCTTGGAAGTGGTCGGACCTCGCGAGCGTGAGGGCGAACGAGAAGAAGTGGGTGTAGTAACTGCTGCGGAAGAGCTGGGCGGCTTTGCGTCATTCTGTGAGCTTACACGCTTTAGTTTTTTGCTGACTTTCTTTCCACCAGAAGGCATACTCGGCTGATGGATCTGTTATGGGTAGAGCTCGCAATTCCTGTGGTACACGGAGGGCAGAGTGCACAGGCGGAAGTTGAAATCGGAATGATACTCGTCGCACACGTAGTTCAGAGGAATTTAAATATTTTAATATTTATTTGCGCACTCGTTGGATGATTTTGTTGTCAGAAGGAAATTTATTAATTACCAAAAATAGAATTATTAATGAAAACTTAATAGTTCTCGACAATCACCACTTCTTAATAACAACCGCGATCAATGATAATTATTAACTACATGAGCGGCCTCAGCCTTGCTGAGGTGACAAAACTAAAAACACGAGTACCCCCAACATGTATACATTTATCGATTTTGGAACTATCGATCTCGAACTAAAATGTAAACAACACCAACAATGCGTATCTGCGTATTTATTCGGGATAAACGTTATATATTGTACGCCGGTGCCATGTTCGGACATAAAATATTTAATGGTGTATTTTATATATGCGAGCAGATGGTAGTGGGCTGCGTGCGTTTGGGGTGTATTAATTGTTATATTTTCCTTGTATGATTTGTTTTGTGGGACGGATTGTGTGCACATACGTATACGTACTGCACCTGTGGAATGCGACGAGTTACGGTACATGTATGTATGGGGCCGTTGGGGGAGAAACCGCTTGGAAGGTTGGGAGAGGAGGCCAATGGAGTAGGCAGCATGAGTGTTTTAAGCAATTAAGAGCGAGAACAGGCGTTGGAGTGCCTCTATGGGGTGCCGGAGTTGGCGGAAAATGGGACTTAGGTGGTATGTACATACATATACTTGGATTTTGGAGATGCGGATGACGGACGGAGTGTCTTAGAATGAGCGAAGCTTGTACTTAGCTTGGAGTCCGGTTCCTCAAAGTTCCCGCGCTGCAAGCTGGATCGGAGGGGGGAATCTCTCCAATGCTTAATTATCCGGCTCGAAGGACCAAAATGAAGGGGCACGCAGGCTTCTGGGGAGTCCAGAGGGCGACGGGGCGTGGGCGATTTCGTGGGAAATCGGAGAAAAAAAACACAAGGTGGTTCGTTGCAAGATACGTTTTATTCCCAGAATGACTTTTACATTTTTTCGTCGGTACCTCTTCTCCAACTCCCCCGCAAGGTATATAAAAGCCCGGTGAGGCCGTGGCTTAGTAATTGGTTGGGGACGCTGGGGAGTCGAACGCGAACAGACACCTTATCAGATAAAAAAGAAATTGCCAAGGAAAAGATGTTGGATAAAAAGTTAATTTGGGCCAAAAGCCATGAAATCGAAATTTTAAGTCTGTTCAAGAGATTTTGAAACGTGCGTTACATGGACTACAAAGACAAACAAGGTCAGATGAAGCGAAGGTTGGTTTCTATCTGGAGGAAAATTGTAACATTATGGTAGCCAAGAAGGACCAAATATGAAAATAATAATAGTAAAATGAGTAGGGTTAATTGTCAGCTTATTTAAATGTGGATAAATGGTGATGTACAGAAAAATGTATGGAGACGTGGCTAATAGAAATATATAGGCAGACGACACACGAAAAACTCGTATCGTTACCTTTCTTTGGCCGTGTATCGCTGTTGCTTTGAGTCGATAACTTTTATGGTGGAGTTCAAACTGTTTCAGTTATTTATCGACACATTATTACTATTTAAACATACTTCTACTTAAACTAGCATTCGAATACATGTCAAGGCAAATTATAAACTTTCTTTTAAGCCAAAGGCGAATACAAATTTATGATGTTTAACTTTGGCTAAGTTCTTTGTAAGGACATCTGCTATCATTTCATCGGTTGGTAGATACGCAATGTCGACTTCACCTCTCTTAAGAACCTCTCGAACATGATGAACCTTGACGTCGATGTGTTTTGTACGTGCATGAAACATAGGGTTTCTAGCCAGCTGCTGTGCTCCTATGTTGTCACCGAACATCTGAATAGCTGACTCTTTGGACATCAGCTTCAAGTCGATAAGTAGGTTTCGAAAGTATATCGCCTCCTTTGCTGCAGATGATAAGGCGATGTACTCAGCCTCCGTGGAACTAAGCGCGACTGTCGATTGCTTTCTTGACTCCCAAGAAATCGCTCCTCCTGCCAAGGTGCATACATAGCCAGTGAATGACTTGCGGTTTGTCATATCACTTGCCCAATCTGCATCGACAAAACACTCAATTTCCTTGCCTTGTTTTGTGTAGCATATTTCCCAGTCGATAGTTTTGGCTAGATATCGAAGGATATGCTTAGCTGCCGCTTCATGCTCGGAATGGGGATCCTTGTTGCGTTGTGCCAACTTGTTCACTGAATGAGCAATGTCCGGACGAGTCATAACTGCAAGATAAGATAACTCCCCAATTAGCTTTTGAAACGATGTCATGTCGACCTTGCGGCAGTCCTCTCTGTTGCATGACACCTGGTAACCAGCTTCCAGCGACGTGGGCGTCTGTCGACAATCGTTCATGTTGTACTGTTCGAGCAATTCTCTAATGTACTTCCGTTGGCTGATTGAAATTGCTCCAGTACTGCCTTCACGTTTCACTTCAATACCTAGGAAGTACTGCATAGGCCCGATGTCAACTACGTCAAATTCTGCTGCGATCTTTGTTTTGATATCAGATAGATCGTCCAGGTCGTTGCACGCCAAAATAATATCATCTACGTAGACAGCTAATAGACACATATTATTACCTGGTCTATAATAGAGGCATGGTTCATTGGCAGTCGGCACAAATCCAATGCGTCGCAGCGTTGCATCTAACATAGAGTTCCAAACTCTTCCTGACTGTTTAAGCCCATAGTATGCTCTTGTGAAGCCTCAAAACGTGATTTGGATAATCAACGCTGACGAAGCCTTTGGGTTGCCTCATAAAGACCTCATCTTGCAATTCTCCGTTTAGATATGCGGGTTGCAACATCCATTTGATGTAGGTCGAGGCCATGTTCGACTGCAAGTGCAATTATCAACCTGATAGTTGCATGGCGAACAACCGGTGCGAATGTCTCCTTGTAGTCGATCCCGTAGCGTTGGCTACAACCTTGCTCTGCTACCAAACGTGTTTTCAGTGTGTTCACGCTTCCATCCGGATTTGACTTGACAGCGTAAACCCATCTGCATCCAATAGCCCTCATGTTGCTAGGCAATTCAGTAAGCGACCACGTGCCATTCTTGACGAGGGATTCGTACTCGTCCTTCATGGATGCTTTCCATAGCTCACCTTCAGTTGACCGTTCAGATTCTTCGTAGTTTTGAGGAACTTGTACGTCTGCTGCTAGTATCGCATTGAGCATATGATACTCTTTCCTCGGTCTTCCTGGTTTGCCCGTACGTACGATGGATGGACGACCTGGTCCTCTCTTGGGTTCTGGAAATGCAAGAATTTCGTTATCGGACCTATTCTCCTCCTGAATCTCTGGTGCATTTTCTGGATCTGTAGATGACTCGTTTTCTATCTCGTATTCAGAGTCCTGGTTTTGTTGAACCTCAACTGATGCCATGTCATTAGAATCTGATGGCTCTAGTCTGTCCCCTTCAGGTTCTACAAAAATGACATCCCTACTCTCTACGAGTTTTCTGTTTTCTTTACTGCCATACTTTGGCCGTATCAAATTCCCACCATTACATACTCAAAACCTTTTTGTGCGAACTTTGATTTCTTAGTTTTATCTAAAGCAATTGCTACTGAGCCAAAAACTCTCAAGTGCGATACCACTGGCTTTCTACCTGTCCAGATTTCAAATGGTGTAACACCATTCAGGGAACTTGTTGCCACTCTATTTCGCAAATACGCGGCAGTTCGAATCGCTTCAGCCCAATAGCATTCACTCAACCCAGAATGCAACAGCATACTTCTTGCCATTTCAACCAATGTTCTGTTCGCCCTTTCTGCAACTCCGTTTTGTTGCGGTGTATATGGCACTGTTAAGTTTCTCATTCCATTTTCTTTCAGATACTTATCAAAAACGTTTGAAATGTATTCTCGGCCATTGTCGCTTCGTAGAACTTTAACTTGTTTCCCAGTTTGGCACTCAACTTGACTTTTAAACACCTTAAAAGCATCAAAAACCTGATCTTTGGATTTTAGAAAATATACTGATACATATCTGGAACAATCATCAATAAATGTTGCGAAATATCGATTTCCTCCTATCAATTGCTTTTGCATTGGACCGCATACGTCACTATGTATCACGTCTAGTACACCCTTTGACCTGTTTGAGCTCGATTGAAATGGTTGAACGCAAATCTTACTTTTTGCGCATGTTGCACATACCTTTTTTGGGTAGCAAATGCCCTTGAGACCTATTACCATCTCCTTACTTCTACATTTCCTTTAGTGCGTCAAAATGTACATGACCGAACCTGTTGTGCCATTTAAATGTATCTGTCTCAACATTTACAATGTTCATGCACTTTTCCTGATTGTCATTAACCATAAACAATCCATTTTCTAAATGTGCCTTTACTTACACATTTCCGTTTTCAAAAATCATCGCAAAACTTGTTTGCCATTGCTTAATGCTTTTGCGACTGATATAAAATTGTACTGTAAATCTGGTACCAAGATAACATTATCCATTGTAACCGCTCCATCACCGAACTTTACTTTTACAGTTCCATGCCCTTCAGCAATAAGTGATTTCCCGCCGGCTAAAAATACTTTTTGATTATCTTCCGTGAACGACACAAAGCGATCCTTGTCGCAACATAAATGCGCCGTTGCGCCACTGTCTATGCACCATGCATTTACCATCCGGTCATCAGACTTAGCAACATTTAAAATTGGTACATATTTTTCAGGTTCCACTTTGGTATCTTTGGTTACACAAAGCAATGTACCCCATTTTTCCCCACTTTTGTAGCTTACGCCCTTATTGTTTACTTCTTCTTGCTTTCTTTTGACACGACAATCTGTTTTAAAATGCCCTTCTTTTCCGAAATTAAAACACTTCTTGCCTTTCTTAAAGCTTTTCTTAAAGTTTTTGTTGTCATGGCTAACATGTAGTTCTGCGCTGCTTGTTATTTCCTTGTTAACGATATCTTCCTGCCTATTCGCTTCTTCAGAAATTTTAGTTTTTAGCACACTTAAGCTCGGTAAATCATCCCGCGTCTCAATCGCAACAACAAAACTTTCATACGATTTTGGCAGACCATTTAGCAAAACAACAGATAAAAGCTTTTCATCAACCTTTATGCTGACCTCTGCTAAAGCCTCATGTAGCACCTGGAATTTGTGCAAATATTCCTGTGCACTCATGTCTTCCGACATTTTCAGCGACAACAACTGTTTGATTAGCAGCACACATCTTGCTGGTCCGCTTGGTCTGTGAATTGCATTTAACTTTTGCCAGGCCTGCGAAGATGATACACAATTTTTAACATTGTTCAGTTGGGTCGATTTAACACAAAGTAATATTGACGCCAACGCCTTTTGATCTTTCAGCTCAAAAGCTGCGCGTTGCTCATTAGTTGCATTTTCACTCAGCTCTATTTTACCACTTACTACTGGCCACAAATCATTTTGTATGAGAACACTTCTCATCAAAACTTCCCATGTGCTATAATTGTTTTCGTCCAGTTTCTCAATATTGAAATTCATATTTCCACTCATTCATTATACCCGTACTCAAAAAAGAGTTAAGGGGTATATTAGATTTGTGGTAAAAGTGGATGTGTATAACGCAGAGAAGGAAACGTTTGCGACCCCATAAAGTATATATATTCTTGATCAGCATCAATAGCCGAGTCGATATAGCCATGTCTGTCTGTCCGTCTGTCTGTCTTGTTGAGCGCCTAGATCTCAGAGACTATAACATCTGGGGCAACCAAATTTGGTTTCCAGACTCATGTGACACCTTCCGCCCAAACAAAGAACGAAAATCTGTGGCAGGCAGATTTTTAAAGATACGATAAAACTAAAAACGCAGTATCGTAGATAATGCCCATATCTACCAGACTGCTGAATCTGAATCAGATAGGATCATAATTATAGCCAGAATGACGAAATTAATTTTCAGTTGCATCCTCTGCACCCTCCCGCAAACGAAAACGCAACTCATTTTCCTTCTCGCTCGCACACTCTGCCTCGTTCAGTGCGCGAGCAACCCCTAGCGGAGGAGATGTAGAATCTAAATGGTACATGTAGAATAAACATGTTAGATGTAGAATATACATAATATATGTAGATGTAGATAAAAGATGTAGCAAAAAAATTTAAAATGTAAAATTTTTTTTTTTTAACGTATTTTTGTATCGCTCCGCGGGTGAAAATCAATCAAATCAATTAATCGCGATTAATCATAAATTAAATTCGCGAAAAAGCGCTCGGGGTAGGCATGGGTACTAGTGATCGTGCTGCCCATGAATACCATCCAATCGAGTAATAAAGACTAATAGAAATAATAGAAAACAAATGTCAACGTTTAAGAGCACCAGCTCGGTAAAGAGCACAAGCACTGTAACCAAAGCCAAAATGAGCCAAGCCCGGCAACAACAACAAGACGAGCGTCGGCTGTCGCAAGCAAAAAACAACGCGTACTTCTCTATACGCTCGCCAAAGGCAGCAGTACTCACAAAAACTGCATCACTGCAAGTGAACGAGGAGAGAGCACGCTCTCTCTCCCCCTGCATTGCAAAGTGGGTCATGGAGTGCTCAGTGCCCATCCCCCGACTCGTACTGCCTAACCAGCGATTTGCTAATATCGACAACAACTAGTACAATGCCCTCGCTCAAAACTGTGTCTTCGACCACAACAACGACAACAACCACAACAACAACCACTACAATTGCTCAGCGCCCGATACTGTCGACCCACTGCGACAAGCCCCAACTCTCCCAACCAATAAGTTCAAAAAATGCTAACGGAGCGTTAATTCAGACTGGGCTCGATCGCTATGTGCAAATCAAAAGAAAATTGAGCCCACAAAATGTGAAGAACAACAATGCAGCTAAAATAACTAAAATAACCGAGAACACTGTGCCACATAAGGCACTAGCAAACAATAGATTTGCGATACTAAGTGTCCCAAATGAAGATGAGATCACCCAAATACCCAAGGCCAAAAAATTAAGACCGCCACCTATTTATGTTCGACAGGCAAATTGTGCTGAACTGGTCAAAAAAATAACTGATACAATTGGCGCAAACACATTCTATGTCACGTACATAAAAAGGGGTAATATAAATGAAACAAAAATACAAGTCAATGACGAACAAAACTATCGATCAGTTGCGAAATACCTCGAAAATGAACAAATGAATTACTACACCTACCAACTTAAAAGTAGCAAAGGATTACAAGTGGTTATCAAAGGAATCGAACCAACAGTCCCAATCAATGAGATAATAGATGGACTTAACGATAAGGGCTTCGAAGTCAAAATGGCAATGAACATAATAAATAGAAATAAAATTCCCCAGCTTATGTTCAAAGTAGAACTGACACCTGAAAGTATGCATATAAGTAAAAATGAAGTTCACCCAATATACAAGTTTCAATACCTACTGCACCGTAGGATCACCGTTGAGGAACCACACAAACGAAATGGACCGGGCACAAATTGCCAGGAATATGGACACACGAAAAACCTATTGCACTCTACGGGCAGTCTGCGTTGCCTGTGGTGATGTTCATCTCACTGAGGCCTGCCCCGTAAATAAGGAGGACCCATCAGCCAAAAAATGTAGCAACTGTGGGGGAAACCATACTGCCAACTATAGAGGTTGTCCTGTCTATAAAGAATTGAAAAATCGCCTAAACCAACAAATAACTGCAGCTCGAAACCCGGTCGTCCGACAAAACTTAACATATATACCATCAACTACGACTCCAGGAGTTTCTTTTGCTCAGGCGTTAAGTTACAACAACGGGTCGTACGCCTCAGTCTCTAAGCCGACACTTCAACCAATCACAGCTGGAATAATGCAGAATCAGGCATCAAATCAGATCCCAGAAATCTCTGCCCACATACCCCTGCTAATCCATCCCAATTGCCTAGTGGAATTGAGTCAATGCTGGTAACTATAACAAATACAATGGTAGCAATACAACAAACGATGCAGGAGCTTATGCGCAACCAAAATCTCCTCCTGGAGCTCCCTAATCAAAACAGAAATCTGTTTAAATGTCCTGTCTAAATATATGTTTCTGGAATGCAAATGGCATTTCTCAGCACAAATGCGAGCTCTTACAGTTCCTCGCTCAACACGACATTGACGCCATGCTCATATCAGAGACTCACCTAACAAATAAAAACTATTTTCACCTCGATGGCTATAACTTCTATGCGACAAATCATCCCGATGGTAAGGCACATGGAGGTACTGGCGTTCTGATCAAGAATCGCATTAGGCATTATCCATTGCCTTCATTTGCTACATCTTTTCTACAGGCAACAGCAATTCATATTGAAATTCAGAGCGGCTACCTAAACCAAGCCGCAGTATACTGCCCACCACGTTTCTGCATTTCCGAAACAGAATTTGTAACATTCTTCGACCTACTAGGTGACCGATTTATAGCAGCTGGTGACTACAATGCCAAGCACACCCATTGCGGATCTAGACTTACCAACCCAAAAGGAAGACAACTATATAACGCTATAATAACCCCACGAAACAAGCTAGACTTTATCTCTCCGGGCAAGCCCACATATTGGCCCACAGATCCAAACAAGCAACCCGACTTGATTGATTTTGCAGTTACACGAAGGGTGCTGCAAGCTCAGATTAATGTAGATCACTTAACAGATCTATCATCGGATCACTCGCCCATTCTACTTCACCTTTACGACCATCCACAGCTTTCGGAACGCCCACACTTTCTAACTTCTAGCAAAACAGATTGGCTCAAATACAGGAAGTACATAAGCTCTCATATTGATAGCTGCCCAAACATTAATTGTAAAGATGACATTGATAGGTCAGTCGAAGCATTGGTTTCCTCAATGTCACTGGCGGCAAAACACTCAACACCAATATTAGCATCTAATAAACTTTCCAACAGCAGTCGTATTTCTAGGCACATTGAAGTGCTGCTACGCGATAAAAGAAGGCTTCGCCGAGAGTGGCAAGCACACAGATCACCTGCATCGAAAGAGCGGCTAAAAATAGCCAACCACCTACTACGCAGAGCAACTCTCCTCAACTAGCAAACGATTCCCACTGTGGAAAGCAAAATCAGGCGTATGCCCACCAATCGAGAGTGAATCACCTTTGCGTACACAAACAGGAGAGTGGGCTCGCAGCAACAAAGAGAAGGCAAATACATTTGCCGTCCATCTAGAAAACGTCTTCAAACCGCACCCAGCAACGAATAGCTTTGTGCTCCCACCAACCAACAATCCCGAAGCTACTCCGCCTATCATATTCCAATCAGGAGAAGTCACAAGGGTCATTAAAGACCAAATCTCAAAGCAAAAGAAAGCTCCGGGCCACGATTTCATCTCTCCTAAAATGATCATAGAATTGCCGAGCTGTGCAGTGTATTTCCTTACTATGATATTCAACAGCATGATGAAATGGGGCTATTATCCTCAAGAATGGAGGAAATCAGTCATCACAATGATCCATAAAGCCGGAAAAGACAAGTCCAAGCCATCATCATATAGACCTATCAGCCTACTGCCTTGCCTATCAAAGATATTTGAAAAGCTGCTCCTGAATCGTATCAAACAACACCTACACATCAACGGTGCCATCCCGACTCACCAATTTGGATTTCGCGAAAAACACGGAACCATTGAACAAGTAAACCGTATAACCTCTGAGATACGAAATGCATTTGAAAGACGGGAGTATTGCTCCGCTGTTTTTTCTGGATGTCGCACAGGCTTTCGACCGCGTTTGGTTAGATGGCTTAATCCACAAAATCAAAATATTACTTCCACAGAACATCCATGGAATAATGGAGTCATACCTACAGCAAAGAAGTTTCGCAGTACGATGCAAAGATTTCCTCTCTGAATATCATCCAATTGAAGCTGGTGTACCGCAAGGCAGCGTGCTTGGACCGACACTGTATATCATATTCACAGCAGATCTACCGACAAACAGCCTAACAACAACTTCGACATTTGCTGATGATACTGCCATATTAAATCGCTCCAAGTGCCCAAGAAGGGCCACGGATCACTTATCATCTCATCTCGTGGCCTTAGAAAAATGGCTAGCAGACTGGCGGATACATGTAAATGAGCAAAAGTGCAAGCATGTCACCTTCACGTTAAACAGACAAACTTGCCCTCCATTATGTCTGAACAATATCAACATTCCACAAACCACAGAAGTAACATACCTTGGTGTTCATCTGGATAGAAGGCTTACTTGGCGTAAGCACATCGAAGCGAAGAGAAATCTACTTAAATTTAAAGCTAGTAATCTACATTGGCTAATAAACACCCGTTCACCACTAAAACTGGAGTACAAAGTACTTTTGTACAATGCAGTTCTCAGACCCATCTGGACATACGGCTCCGAGCTATGGGGAAATGCTTGCGTTAGTAATTTAGAAATAATCCAGAGAGCTCAATCGAAGATACTAAGAACTATCACTGGGGCACCATGGTACATAAGGAATGAAAATATCCATAAAGACTTAAATGAAGGATCAGTTTAAGATGAAATTGCCAAAGTGAAAGCAAAGTACCAGGCCAAGCTTCAAGCCCATCCTAATAGACTTGCGCAGTCTTTAACTTGGCACACTAGCCATACACGACTCCGGCGAAGAGACCTTCCCACCCAGCAATAATACTTAGCTAGGGACGTACTCTAAGTAATTAAGTGTAAATAATTAAATAAATATATTAGGCTAAGATTTGTATACTTGTCGTAAGTCTCTAATAGGGAAGATTCGATAAATAAAATCCCGTAATAAAAAAAAAAAAAAAAAAATTTTAAAAAATCATAAGCTCAAAAATGTATATACTGACTGAGTAAGGGTATAAGTAGAGTCGCGTCCCCAGAAGCGACTCGCACGTTCCTTCTCGTTTTTTATTGTTTTTGTCCGACTGTGCAAATGCTTACGTACATACATATGTATAAATCTGTCGCTTGTTTCATGCACAAAGCAACTACGAGGGAAAATACTTTTGTCTCTTTCTTTTCTTTTTTTTCCAGTTTCCTTTTTTCCTTTGCTCGGTTGAATTTTGTTAGCTACACACACGCACGATTTTCTGTGCCTTGGTATACACACTTGAGTCTCCGTTCGCTTTTGTGTTTCTTGATCTGTTGGGACTTCTTTATTTTGGACTTTTAACCACGGCAACGGTCCGGCTCGCTGCAGAATTCTGATCAAAAAACACGCTGCGAATGTCTGTTTAAATTTTTTTTCCACTTTTCTCTACCGTACACACACGCACACACCAATGAGTCTAAGTCGTTTTTTTTTCGACACTGCTTTTCACTAAGCACAAATAATGTTTTTTGTTACTCACTGTTTTAGTTATCTGGGTGCCTGGGCCCATAACCTGTTTCAGTTATTTGTTGAGTAGGATAATAATGTGGACAGAAAATGTATGGAGACGCGCTCACGAGAATTATATAGGCACACGACACACGAAAAACTCGTATCGATAGATCCTCGGAGCAGCAGTGTACACGCGCAGTGTTGATTTGAGATCGATAACTTATATATCGTGGCGGTCACTTTGAACACAAAACAGCAATGAAATCTGTAAGTTTTCTAACTATGAAAATATATGTAAATCGGTTGAAAAAGAATCCGTTCAATCACTTTTGTTATTACCAAGTAATGTACCAGTTTTTATTGATTTCTTAAAAGAAAGATTTGGAGATCCAACCCACATTATTAGACATTTGATTGAGCAAATCAAAAATTACCCTCCGGTAAAAGAAGATAAAACTGAAAGGCTTATTAGTTTATATGACACCCTTACTAATCTGATACATACATTATTGACATTTGAAAAATTGGATCATATTCGCAATCCACTTTTGTTTGACGACATTTTGGAAAAACTGCCATTATCTCAGCGTCTTGCCTTTATGCAATTTTACCAAGATACAAAAAAAAACCGAAAATAATAGTTTTTCACAAATGGCTTGGTAAGAAAGTTAAAGCAGCGCAGCTGTTAGGGTTCGGGCAGAGTAAAACAAAAGAAGCAACTCTGACTGTTTCAAAGCAATTAACATATGACAAAAAGGACAAGTCTCAATATTGTAACTTTTGCAAACAAACTAACCATTATGCATCAACATGCGTTAAATTTAAATCATTAGATATTGACCAACGATGGGAACATGTTATTAAAAAAAAATGCAAAAATCATATAATGAAAAATTGCAAGCGAAAGAAATCATGCCAAATTGATAATTGTACCAAAACACACAACACATTATTACATAAGAATAGACTGCCAAATCAATATTGTGACAATTCCCAGAGTTTTACAGAACCAAAGATAGAAACAGAAATTAATTGTAACATAAATTATGATAACCACAAAGTTCTTCGAAAGGTAGTACCCATTTCGATTATTGGTCCAAAAAAGACAATCGAGACATTTGCGCTTTTGGATGAAGCTTCCACTGTGTCTCTTTTGGATCAAGATCTCGCTGACGAATTGGGTTTAGATGGTCTTATTAGACCATTGAAAATGCAGTGGACTAATAATGAGGTGTATGAGCAGAGTGAGTCAAAGGTAATTGGAGTCTGTATCAAAGGAAAGGGTCAATCATCAAAGTCACTTAGGTTAAGAAAAGTTAAAACGATTTCGGGTCTTAATCTCCCGGTTCAGTCTTTGGATGTTGATAGTTTGACTGACAAGTGGACATTTTTAAAACCATTTGTTAATCAGTCTTACTATAGGGCAAACCCCAAATTGTTAATTGGACAAGATAATTGGTCGGTTATTATAACACGAAAACTCAAATACGAATCATTCACAGGCCCAGTTGCAAGTAAGACATCGCTGGTCTGAGTGATTCATGGAATTATTGATCCTAATAGATGTTCTGGCCAATCAGATTATACCTTTCATATTAGAAATTGCATGGATGAACAAAATGATAGGGACGATATAGATTCGTTACAAGATCTAGTCAAATCATACTGGAATTTAGAAAATGAACTGACTACTGTAAAAGATAATCCGATCTCCCTTGATGATAAAAAATGTTTAGAAATTATTGACAAAACTTTAAAAAGAAAAGGAAATAGATTTGAAGTGGGACTGTTTTGGAAAAATGAAAATTTTAAACTACCAGAAAGTTACTCTAATGCCTACAATAGATTGATAGCCCTAGAAAGAAAACTTGACAAAGACTCAAAATATCAAAAAAGATACCAAGACATGATAGATTCATATATAACTAAAGGATATATAAGAAAATTGGATATAAATGAGGGCAGCGATAAAAACACCTTTGACTTTTTATCTCTCACACTTTGGTGTAGTTAATAACAATAAACCAGACAAGCTTAGAATAGTATTTGATGCAGCATCAAGGACACATGGATTTAGCTTAAATGATTTCTATATTAGCAGGACCCGATCTATATAACCAACTGATCTCCGTATTAATGAATTTCCGAGAATATAAAATAGCGTTCGTTGGCGACATAAAGGAGATGTTCCTTCAAATACAAATACGCGACGAGGACCGACACGCGCAAAGAATTCTCTGGCGAGGAACGAATCGCCATTTCAACCCGGACGTTTATGAAATCCAAGTGCTATTCTTCAGTGCCAAGTGTAGTCCGAGCATTGCTCAACAGACAAGAAACCGCATTGCACTGGATTTTAAAGACAAGTTTCCCCAAGCCTGAACCGATATACTAAATAACACTAGTCAACACGATTTTTCCTCAAGGAACAAAACGAACTTTTTCTTAAAGATTTGGGGCTTAGAAATGGTTTGATGATATTTTTTTTTTCTATGGCAGAACTTTTTTTTTAAGGATTTTTAAAACTGGTATTTTTTTTTTAAGCTTTTTTCAGAGGAAGCGCTTGTTTTTTTCACATAGCTCTAGTATCTTACGTCTGGTTGTAAAGAACTTTGCTATTTTGAAAAGGTAATTAAAACAGCTAGAAGTTAAGCCCAAATACTTTGTGATTTCAGCTTACCGTCTGGGAAATATAAAGCATTGAAATGCAAAAATGATGATTTTTGTGCGGTATTTGTTACGAAATTTTGACTTTAAAAACTCAGGAAAAGTCGAAAAAAAATTATATCTTGTGTCTTCTATTTTTTTGTGTATAGGTGCGTTAATTTGGCGTCGTTTAAGGTATCGCTCATTAAAATCTATGGAGAGACTTTGGAGCTAAAATTCGTTAACCAAACCTAAAATATGAAAAAATGAATAATTAAACGACCAACTAAGCGTCAAGTCCTTAAAATAACAATGTCAATCTTCGACCCTCTAGGGTTCCTGTCAAATTTACTTATTGCCAACAAAATTCTCTTACAAGCCATTTGGGACAGCGGAATTGGTTGGGATGGTTTAATCATTGACGAAAATTATGAGATTTGGAAAAATTTGTGCAAAAATATAGGGAAGATACAAGAATTCGAAGTGCCAAGACAAATGACAACTCTTTTAATTGACAAATGTGACATTTATTTACAAATTTTTTGCGACGCATCGAAGAGTGCCTATGCCGCTTGTGCATACTTGCGATTCAGCGATTCACATACAGTAGAATACTTGGTAATGGCAGAATCCAAACTAGCTCCATTAAAGCCAATGTCTATACCAAGATTAGAGCTACAAGGAGCATTACTAGGAGCTAGATTAGGCAAAGCTGTAAAAGAAATTCTAAATGTTCGGATAAGCAAAACATGCTTGTGGACTGATTCAGAAATAGTTCTGCATTGGCTTAAATCCAGCAGTAAGCGATTTAAAATGATTGTGGCACAGCGACTGGGTGAAATTCAATAATTAACGAATGTGTGCGATTGGAAATATGTACCTACTAACCTAAATCCAGCCGACCAAGCAACAAAAATCTTAAAATGCGATTTCGCCACCAATGATGTTTGGTTGAAAGTGCCGTGCTTCTTGTACGAGCCGCATTCGGTATGTCCGAAAGGAAAGTTAGTGAGGACTTTCGCCTGGACAAAACATCGATTGAACAGGAGTATGTACATATAGTCACTGAGATATCTAATACGATTGAAATACCTGACGTATTCCGATTTTCCAACTGGATGAGATTTTTACGCACGACTGCTTGGGTATTAAAAGATTATAGATAAATTATAGATCGACTAAAAAAGACAAACGACTCAGAATTTTTAAGTGAATTGACAGTTTAGAATATAAACAGAGCAGAATATGTAATATACAATAAAGTTCAGCTAGATTTTTACCTAAGCGAAATTGACTGTTTTATGAAGTCAAAAGCTATCCATAATTCAAGCACTTTAAAGTCACTTACAGTTATTATGACAGACGATGGATTGTTATGAATACAAGGACGATTGAACAACATTGACGAAGCCCAGTTTAATTTCGATTCAAAGAATCCAATTATTTTGAGCAAGGGGCATCCGATTACAGAATTGTTAGTTAATTATTATCATGTGAAGAACTGTCATGTGGGTAGGGAAAAGGTTATAGCCAATTTACGACAAAAATATTGGATACCAAATTGCCGTAACGTGGTAAAGAAAATAATAAGAGAGTGCCAGTTTTGTAAAAATAAAAGATCAAAAGATTCGATAAATAAAATCCCGTAATAATAAAAAAAAAAAAAAATTCTAAAAAATCATAAGCTCAAAAATGTATATACTGACTGAGTAAGGGTATAAGTAGAGTCGCGTCCCCAGAAGCGACTCGCACGTTCCTTCTCGTTTTTTATTGCTTTTGTCCGACTGTGCAAATGCTTACGTACATACATATGTATAAATCTGTCGCTTGTTTCATGCACAAAGCAACTACGAGGAAAATACTTTTGTCTCTTTCTTTTCTTTTTTTTTTTTTCCAGTTTCCTTTTTTCCTTTGCTCGGTTGAATTTTGTTAGCTACACACTCGGACGATTTTCTGTGCCTTGGTATACACACTTGAGTCTCCGTTCGCTTTTGTGTTTCTTGATCTTTTGGGACTTCTTTATTTTGGACTTTTAACCACGGCAACGGTCCGGCTCGCTGCAGAATTCTGATCAAAAAACACGCTGCGAATGTCTGTTTAAATTTTTTTTCCACTTTTCTCTACCGTACACACACGCACACACCAATGAGTCTAAGTCGTTTTTTTTTTCGACACTGCTTTTCACTAAGCACAAATAATGTTTTTTGTTACTCACTGTTTTAGTTATCTGGGTGCCTGGGCCCATAACCTGTTTCAGTTATTTGTTGAGTAGGATAATATGGATAATATGACACCCTTACTAATCTGATACATACATTATTGACATTTGAAAAATTGGATCATATTCGCAATCCACTTTTGTTTGACGACATTTTGGAAAAACTGCCATTATCTCAGCGTCTTGCCTTTATGCAATTTTACCAAGATACAAAAAAAAAAAACCGAAAATAATAGTTTTTCACAAATGGCTTGGTAAGAAAGTTAAAGCAGCGCAGCTGTTAGGGTTGGGCAGAGTAAAACAAAAGAAGCAACTCTGGCTGTTTCAAAGCAATTAACATATGACAAAAAGGACAAGTCTCAATATTGTAACTTTTGCAAACAAACTAACCATTATGCATCAACATGCGTTAAATTTAAATCATTAGATATTGACCAACGATGGGAACATGTTATTAAAAAAAAATGCAAAAATCATATAATGAAAAATTGCAAGCGAAAGAAATCATGCCAAATTGATAATTGTACCAAAACACACAACACATTATTACATAAGAATAGACTGCCAAATCAATATTGTGACAATTCCCAGAGTTTTACAGAACCAAAGATAGAAACAGAAATTAATTGTAACATAAATTATGATAACCACAAAGTTCTTCTAAAGGTAGTACCCATTTCGATTATTGGTCCAAAAAAGACAATCGAGACATTTGCGCTTTTGGATGAAGCTTCCACTGTGTCTCTTTTGGATCAAGATCTCGCTGACGAATTGGGTTTAGATGGTCTTATTAGACCATTGAAAATGCAGTGGACTAATAATGAGGTGTATGAGCAGAGTGAGTCAAAGGTAATTTGAGTCTGTATCAAAGGAAAGGGTCAATCATCAAAGTCACTTAGGTTAAGAAAAGTTAAAACGATTTCGGGTCTTAATCTCCCGGTTCAGTCTTTGGATGTTGATAGTTTGACTGACAAGTGGACATTTTTAAAACCATTTGTTAATCAGTCTTACTGTAGGGCACAACCCAAATTGTTAATTGGACAAGATAATTGGTCGGTTATTATAACACGAAAACTCAAATACGAATCATTCACTGGCCCAGTTGAAGTAAGACATCGCTGGGCTGGGTGATTCATGGAATTATTGATCCTAATAGATGTTCTGGCCAATCAGATTATACCTTTCATATTAGAAATTGCATGGATGAACAAAATGATAGGGACGATATAGATTCGTTACAAGATCTAGTCAAATCATACTGGAATTTAGAAAATGAACTGACTACTGTAAAAGATAATCCGATCTCCCTTGATGATAAAAAATGTTTAGAAATTATTGACAAAACTTTAAAAAGAAAAGGAAATAGATTTGAAGTGGGACTGTTTTGGAAAAATGAAAATTTTAAACTACCAGAAAGTTACTCAAATGCCTACAATAGATTGATAGCCCTAGAAAGAAAACTTGACAAAGACTCAAAATATCAAAAAAGATACCAAGACATGATAGATTCATATATAACTAAAGGATATATAATAAAATTGGATATAAATGAGGCAGCGATAAAAACACCTTTGACTTTTTATCTCTCACACTTTGGTGTAGTTAATAACAATAAACCAGACAAGCTTAGAATAGTATTTGATGCAGCATCAAGGACACATGGATTTAGCTTAAATGATTTTTTATTAGCAGGACCCGATCTATATAACCAACTGATCTCCGTATTAATGAATTTCCGAGAACATAAAATAGCGTTCGTTGGCGACATAAAGGAGATGTTCCTTCAAATACAAATACGCGACGAGGACCGACACGCGCAAAGAATTCTCTGGCGAGGAACGAATCGCCATTTCAACCCGGACGTTTATGAAATCCAAGTGCTATTCTTCAGTGTCAAGTGTAGTCCGAGCATTGCTCAACAGACAAGAAACCGCATTGCACTGGATTTTAAAGACAAGTTTCCCCAAGCCTGTAACGATATACTAAATAACACTAGTCAACACGATTTTTTCTCAAGGAACAAAACGAACTTTTTCTTAAAGATTTGGGGCTTAGAAATGGTTTGATGATATTTTTTTTTTCTATGGCAGAACTTTTTTTTTAAGGATTTTTAAAACTGGTATTTTTTTTTAAGCTTTTTTCAGAGGAACGCTTGTTTTCACATACTCTAGTATTTACGTCTGGTTGTAAAGAACTTTGCTATTTTGAAAAGGTAATTAAAACAGCTAGAAGTACCAAATATTGTGATCAGTTCCGTTGGGAAATATAAAGCATTGAAATGCAAAAATGATGATTTTTGTGCGGTATTGTTACGAAATTTTGACTTTAAAAACTCAGGAAAAGTCGAAAATGCGTTAATTTGGCGTCGTTTAGTATCGCTCATTAAAATCTATGGAGAGACTTTGGAGCTAAAATTCGTTAACCAAACCTAAAATATGAAAAAATGAACAAAAAATACCTTTTGGAAGGTTGCGGGCCCAACTGCCAATTGGGAAGAAAGCAAACGAACAAGGGTTGTACATTTGGTACCTGATCGCGTTCCTTTGTTCCCAATGGGCAGTTGGGCTCGCAACCTTCCAAAAGGTATTTTTTGTTCATTTTTTCATATTTTAGGTTTGGTTAACGAATTTTAGCTTTAAGTTTCTCCATAGATTTTAATGAGCGATACCTTAAACGACGCTAAATTAACGCATTTTGACTTTTCCTGAGTTTTTAAAGTCAAAATTTCGTAACAAATACCGCACAAAATCATCATTTTTGCATTTCAATGCTTTATATTTCCCAGACGGTAAGCTGAAATTAAATATTTGGGCTTAACTTTTAGCTGTTTTAATACCTTTTTAAAATAGCAAAGTTCTTTACAACCAGACGTAAGATACTAGAGCTATGTGAAAAAACAAGCGCTACTTGAAAAAAGCTAAAAAAAATACCAGTTTTCAAAAATTCTTCAAAAAAAAGTTCTGCCATATAAAAAAAACCATAATTCTTTAAAAAATTTTAAATCCCCATATCTATCAGAAAAAGTCGGTTTGAATCCTTGAGGAAAAAAAAAGTTCGATTTTGTCGAGTAGTGTAATCATTACATGGATGACTATCTAGGTGGGGCCAAAGACGTAGATAGTGCAGTGAATTTGATAAATCAAGTTAAATATATTCATGAAAAAGCTGGGTTTCATATGTGTAACTGGGTATCAAACTCACAAGACGTTTTGACAAAATTTAATAAGAAAAGTACACAAACTGATATAAAACCAATTAAAAATATAACTCAAGAACGAATCCTAGGTATGATGTGGGACTTTAAAGCAGATTTTTTTGCATTTAATTTGAACTTTACGAAAGCACATTCTGATATTTTAAACGTATTTAAACGACCAACTAAGCGTCAAGTCCTTAAAATATTTGCATTTAATTTGAACTTTACGAAAGCACATTCTGATATTTTAAACGTAATTAAACGACCAACTAAGCGTCAAGTCCTTAAAATAACAATGTCAATCTTCGACCCTCTAGGGTTCCTGTCAAATTTACTTATTGCCAACAAAATTCTCTTACAAGCCATTTGGGACAGCGGAATTGGTTGGGATGGTTTAATCATTGACGAAAATTATGAGATTTGGAAAAATTTGTGCAAAAATATAGGGAAGATACAAGAATTCGAAGTGCCAAGACAAATGACAACTCTTTTAATTGACAAATGTGACATTTATTTACAAATTTTTTGCGACGCATCGAAGAGTGCCTATGCCGCTTGTGCATACTTGCGATTCAGCGATTCACATACAGTAGAATACTTGGTAATGGCAGAATCCAAACTAGCTCCATTAAAGCCAATGTCTATACCAAGATTAGAGCTACAAGGAGCATTACTAGGAGCTAGATTAGGCAAAGCTGTAAAAGAAATTCTAAATGTTCGGATAAGCAAAACATGCTTGTGGACTGATTCAGAAATAGTTCTGCATTGGCTTAAATCCAGCAGTAAGCGATTTAAAATGATTGTGGCACAGCGACTGGGTGAAATTCAATAATTAACGAATGTGTGCGATTGGAAATATGTACCTACTAACCTAAATCCAGCCGACCAAGCAACAAAAATCTTAAAATGCGATTTCGCCACCAATGATGTTTGGTTGAAAGTGCCGTGCTTCTTGTACGAGCCGCATTCGGTATGTCCGAAAGGAAAGTTAAGTGAGGACTTTCGCCTGGACAAAACATCGATTGAACAGGAGTATGTACATATAGTCACTGAGATATCTAATACGATTGAAATACCTGACGTATTCCGATTTTCCAACTGGATGAGATTTTTACGCACAACTGCTTGGGTATTAAAAGATTATAGATAAATTATAGATCGACTAAAAAAGACAAACGACTCAGAATTTTTAAGTGAATTGACAGTTTAGAATATAAACAGAGCAGAATATGTAATATACAATAAAGTTCAGCTAGATTTTTACCTAAGCGAAATTGACTGTTTTATGAAGTCAAAAGCTATCCATAATTCAAGCACTTTAAAGTCACTTACAGTTATTATGACAGACGATGGATTGTTATGAATACAAGGACGATTGAACAACATTGACGAAGCCCAGTTTAATTTCGATTCAAAGAATCCAATTATTTTGAGCAAGGGGCATCCGATTACAGAATTGTTAGTTAATTATTATCATGTGAAGAACTGTCATGTGGGTAGGGAAATGGTTATAGCCAATTTACGACAAAAATATTGGATACCAAATTGCCGTAACGTAGTAAAGAAAATAATAAGAGAGTGCCAGTTTTGTAAAAATAAAAGATCAAAAGATTCGATAAATAAAATCCCGTAATAATAAAAAAAAAAAAAAATTCTAAAAAATCATAAGCTCAAAAATGTATATACTGACTGAGTAAGGGTATAAGTAGAGTCGCGTCCCCAGAAGCGACTCGCACGTTCCTTCTCGTTTTTTATTGTTTTTGTCCGACTGTGCAAATGCTTTCGTACATACATATGTATAAATCTTTCGCTTGTTTCATGCACAAAGCAACTACGAGGAAAATACTTTTGTCTCTTTCTTTTCTTTTTTTTTCCAGTTTCCTTTTTTCCTTTGTTCGGTTGAATTTTGTTAGCTACACACTCGCACGATTTTCTGTGCCTTGGTATACACACTTGAGTCTCCGTTCGCTTTTGTGTTTCTTGATCTGTTGGGACTTCTTTATTTTGGACTTTTAACCACGGCAACGGTCCGGCTCGCTGCAGAATTCTGATCAAAAAACACGCTGCGAATGTCTGTTTAAATTTTTTTTCCACTTTTCTCTACCGTACACACACGCACACACCAATGAGTCTAAGTCGTTTTTTTTTTCGACACTGCTTTTCACTAAGCACAAATAATGTTTTTTGTTACTCACTGTTTTAGTTATCTGGGTGCCTGGGCCCATAACCTGTTTCAGTTATTTGTTGAGTAGGATAATAATGTGGACAGAAAATGTATGGAGACGCGCTCACGAGAATTATATAGGCACACGACACACGAAAAACTCGTATCGATAGATCCTCGGAGCAGCAGTGTACACGCGCAGTGTTGATTTGAGATCGATAACTTATATATCGTGGCGGTCACTTTGAACACAAAACAGCAATGAAATCTGTAAGTTTTCTAACTATGAAAATATATGTAAATCGGTTGAAAAAGAATCCGTTCAATCACTTTTGTTATTACCAAGTAATGTACCAGTTTTTATTGATTTCTTAAAAGAAAGATTTGGAGATCCAACCCACATTATTAGACATTTGATTGAGCAAATCAAAAATTATCCCTCCGGTAAAAGAAGATAAAACTGAAAGGCTTATTAGTTTATATGACACCCTTACTAATCTGATACATACATTATTGACATTTGAAAAATTGGTTCATATTCGCAATCCACTTTTGTTTGACGACATTTTGGAAAAACTGCCATTATCTCAGCGTCTTGCCTTTATGCAATTTTACCAAGATACAAAAAAAAAACCGAAAATAATAGTTTTTCACAAATGGCTTGGTAAGAAAGTTAAAGCAGCGCAGCTGTTAGGGTTCGGGCAGAGTAAAACAAAAGAAGCAACTCTGACTGTTTCAAAGCAATTAACATATGACAAAAAAGGACAAGTCTCAATATTGTAACTTTTGCAAACAAACTAACCATTATGCATCAACATGCGTTAAATTTAAATCATTAGATATTGACCAACGATGGGAACATGTTATTAAAAAAAAATGCAAAAATCATATAATGAAAAATTGCAAGCGAAAGAAATCATGCCAAATTGATAATTGTACCAAAACACACAACACATTATTACATAAGAATAGACTGCCAAATCAATATTGTGACAATTCCCAGAGTTTTACAGAACCAAAGATAGAAACAGAAATTAATTGTAACATAAATTATGATAACCACAAAGTTCTTCTAAAGGTAGTACCCATTTCGATTATTGGTCCAAAAAAGACAATCGAGACATTTGCGCTTTTGGATGAAGCTTCCACTGTGTCTCTTTTGGATCAAGATCTCGCTGACGAATTGGGTTTAGATGGTCTTATTAGACCATTGAAAATGCAGTGGACTAATAATGAGGTGTATGAGCAGAGTGAGTCAAAGGTCTGGAGTCTGTATCAAAGGAAAGGGTCAATCATCAAAGTCACTTAGGTTAAGAAAAGTTAAAACGATTTCGGGTCTTAATCTCCCGGTTCAGTCTTTGGATGTTGATAGTTTGACTGACAAGTGGACATTTTTAAAACCATTTGTTAATCAGTCTTACTATAGGGCAAACCCCAAATTGTTAATTGGACAAGATAATTGGTCGGTTATTATAACACGAAAACTCAAATACGAATCATTCACAGGCCCAGTTGCAAGTAAGACATCGCAGGTCTGGGTGATTCATGGAATTATTGATCCTAATAGATGTTCTGGCCAATCAGATTATACCTTTCATATTAGAAATTGCATGGATGAACAAAATGATAGGGACGATATAGATTCGTTACAAGATCTAGTCAAATCATACTGGAATTTAGAAAATGAACTGACTACTGTAAAAGATAATCCGATCTCCCTTGATGATAAAAAATGTTTAGAAATTATTGACAAAACTTTAAAAAGAAAAGGAAATAGATTTGAAGTGGGACTGTTTTGGAAAAATGAAAATTTTAAACTACCAGAAAGTTACTCTAATGCCTACAATAGATTGATAGCCCTAGAAAGAAAACTTGACAAAGACTCAAAATATCAAAAAAGATACCAAGACATGATAGATTCATATATAACTAAAGGATATATAAGAAAATTGGATATAAATGAGGCAGCGATAAAAACACCTTTGACTTTTTATCTCTCACACTTTGGTATAGTTAATAACAATAAACCAGACAAGCTTAGAATAGTATTTGATGCAGCATCAAGGACACATGGATTTAGCTTAAATGATTTTTTATTAGCAGGACCCGATCTATATAACCAACTGATCTCCGTATTAATGAATTTCCGAGAACATAAAATAGCGTTCGTTGGCGACATAAAGGAGATGTTCCTTCAAATACAAATACGCGACGAGGACCGACACGCGCAAAGAATTCTCTGGCGAGGAACGAATCGCCATTTCAACCCGGACGTTTATGAAATCCAAGTGCAATTCTTCAGTGTCAAGTGTAGTCCGAGCATTGCTCAACAGACAAGAAACCGCATTGCACTGGATTTTAAAGACAAGTTTCCCCAAGCCTGTAACGATATACTAAATAACACTAGTCAACACGATTTTTCCTCAAGGAACAAAACGAACTTTTTCTTAAAGATTTGGGGCTTAGAAATGGTTTGATGATATTTTTTTTTTTTCTATGGCAGAACTTTTTTTTGAAGAATTTTTGAAAACTGGTATTTTTTTTTAAGCTTTTTTCAGAGGAAGCGCTTGTTTTTTTCACATAGCTCTAGTATCTTACGTCTGGTTGTAAAGAACTTTGCTATTTTGAAAAGGTAATTAAAACAGCTAGAAGTTAAGCCCAAATACTTTGTGATTTCAGCTTACCGTCTGGGAAATATAAAGCATTGAAATGCAAAAATGATGATTTTTGTGCGGTATTTGTTACGAAATTTTGACTTTAAAAACTCAGGAAAAGTCGAAAATGCGTTAATTTGGCGTCGTTTAAGGTATCGCTCATTAAAATCTATGGAGAGACTTTGGAGCTAAAATTCGTTAACCAAACCTAAAATATGAAAAAATGAACAAAAAATACCTTGGAAGGTTGCGGGCCCAACTGCCAATTGGGAAGAAAGCAAACGAACAAGGGTTGTACATTTGGTACCTGATCGCGTTCCTTTGTTCCCAATGGGCAGTTGGGCTCGCAACCTTCCAAAAGGTATTTTTTGTTCATTTTTTTCATATTTTAGGTTTGGTTAATGAATTTTATACACCTATACACAAAAAAATAGAGGACACAAGATATAATTTTTTTTTCGACTTTTCCTGAGTTTTTAAAGTCAAAATTTCGTAACAAATACCGCACAAAAATCATCATTTTTGCATTTCAATGCTTTATATTTCCCAGACGGTAAGCTGAAATCACAAAGTATTTGGGCTTAACTTTTAGCTGTTTTAATTACCTTTTCAAAATAGCAAAGTTCTTTACAACCAGACGTAAGATACTAGAGCTATGTGAAAAAAACAAGCGCTACCTCTGAAAAAAGCTTAAAAAAAAATACCAGTTTTCAAAAATTCTTCAAAAAAAAAGTTCTGCCATATAAAAAAAACCATAATTCTTTAAAAAATTTTAAATCCCCATATCTATCAGAAAAAGTCGGTTTGAATCCTTGAGGAAAAAAAAAGTTCGATTTGTCGAGTAGTGTAATCATTACATGGATGACTATCTAGGTGGGGCCAAAGACGTAGATAGTGCAGTGAATTTGATAAATCAAGTTAAATATATTCATGAAAAAGCTGGGTTTCATATGTGTAACTGGGTATCAAACTCACAAGACGTTTTGACAAAATTTAATAAGAAAAGTACACAAACTGATATAAAACCAATTAGAAATATAACTCAAAAACGAATCCTAGGTATGATGTGGGACTTTAAAGCAGATTTTTTTGCATTTAATTTGAACTTTACGAAAGCACATTCTGATATTTTAAACGTATTTAAACGACCAACTAAGCGTCAAGTCCTTAAAATATTTGCATTTAATTTGAACTTTACGAAAGCACATTCTGATATTTTAAACGTAATTAAACGACCAACTAAGCGTCAAGTCCTTAAAATAACAATGTCAATCTTCGACCCTCTAGGGTTCCTGTCAAATTTACTTATTGCCAACAAAATTCTCTTACAAGCCATTTGGGACAGCGGAATTGGTTGGGATGGTTTAATCATTGACGAAAATTATGAGATTTGGAAAAATTTGTGCAAAAATATAGGGAAGATACAAGAATTCGAAGTGCCAAGACAAATGACAACTCTTTTAATTGACAAATGTGACATTTATTTACAAATTTTTTGCGACGCATCGAAGAGTGCCTATGCCGCTTGTGCATACTTGCGATTCAGCGATTCACATACAGTAGAATACTTGGTAATGGCAGAATCCAAACTAGCTCCATTAAAGCCAATGTCTATACCAAGATTAGAGCTACAAGGAGCATTACTAGGAGCTAGATTAGGCAAAGCTGTAAAAGAAATTCTAAATGTTCGGATAAGCAAAACATGCTTGTGGACTGATTCAGAAATAGTTCTGCATTGGCTTAAATCCAGCAGTAAGCGATTTAAAATGATTGTGGCACAGCGACTGGGTGAAATTCAATAATTAACGAATGTGTGCGATTGGAAATATGTACCTACTAACCTAAATCCAGCCGACCAAGCAACAAAAATCTTAAAATGCGATTTCGCCACCAATGATGTTTGGTTGAAAGTGCCGTGCTTCTTGTACGAGCCGCATTCGGTATGTCCGAAAGGAAAGTTAAGTGAGGACTTTCGCCTGGACAAAACATCGATTGAACAGGAGTATGTACATATAGTCACTGAGATATCTAATACGATTGAAATACCTGACGTATTCCGATTTTCCAACTGGATGAGATTTTTACGCACAACTGCTTGGGTATTAAAAGATTATAGATAAATTATAGATCGACTAAAAAAGACAAACGACTCAGAATTTTTAAGTGAATTGACAGTTTAGAATATAAACAGAGCAGAATATGTAATATACAATAAAGTTCAGCTAGATTTTTACCTAAGCGAAATTGACTGTTTTATGAAGTCAAAAGCTATCCATAATTCAAGCACTTTAAAGTCACTTACAGTTATTATGACAGACGATGGATTGTTATGAATACAAGGACGATTGAACAACATTGACGAAGCCCAGTTTAATTTCGATTCAAAGAATCCAATTATTTTGAGCAAGGGCATCCGATTACAGAATTGTTAGTTAATTATTATCATGTGAAGAACTGTCATGTGGGTAGGGAAATGGTTATAGCCAATTTACGACAAAAATATTGGATACCAAATTGCCGTAACGTAGTAAAGAAAATAATAAGAGAGTGCCAGTTTTGTAAAAATAAAAGATCAAAGCCGATTGTTCCAATTATGGGCCAATTACCGTCATGTCGTGTACAACCAACGGAAAGACCTTTTTTAAAGACAGGTGTTGACTATTTCGGTCCAATAGAAACATTAGTGAAAGTCACGTAAAAAGATATGGTGTGATATTTACTTGCATGGCATCGCGCGCTGTACACTTAGAAATTGCTGAAGATCTATCGTGTGTAAACATTATAATAATCTAGTATTAATAATATCGATAGCAGTGTTGCATCGTATTTTTGGTATCGATAGGGAGGGAGGAGAAGATCGATAAGAAAGAGAGAAGTGAGTCAAAACTAAGCAGCGCAGAAGTAAAGTAATAAAGATAATTATAAATGAAAATTATTGTGTTACAATAATCAGGTGTGGGGTTCAACCTAAAATCATTGCCCGAAAGAGACATTGTGATGAAATACTGCGAGATATTAACAAAATCAAAAACCGAGCTAATTGCTATATTAAAGACACAAGAAGTTCATTTTGATGGTGAGGCCACAATTTTTCAACTGCGCAGAGCGGTAAATAACATTTTTGGTGAGAGAGAAAGAACGGAAAAGTTAACAAACATAGAGAAAACACACGTAGAGGATAAAATGGAACCAAATATGGATGAAAAATTAAAGCAAACACCAATACACGAAGATTTACTGACGCTAGACGACGACCCTGCAGACGAGCATAAGGAAGAAAGAGACAACCATAGTATGTCTGGCAGCAACGTGTCAATGGATGATGAAATTCGTGAAGAATATGAAGAAATTTCTAGAATGCGAGATCCGAACATGTCGCGACAAGAAAATACTGTGGCTTACAAAGCAACCCCAATTGAAGCAGAAATAGAACAGTTGCAACGTATGGAGCACCTTTACTTAGCTCGCAAACGTGTTGCCGAATTAAAAGTGGAGGTTCAACATATAGAAGCTGGTTTGAACAAAACAAACCACTCTGACGGCATTGATGTAAGAGATATTGAAGCACTAGTACAACCTTTTTCGGGGGATGATGGCTATCCAGTTTCACGTTGGCTTGACGATTTCGAAGATGTGATGAATGTATACAACGTGCCAGATCCACGCCGCTGGATTTTGGCGAAGCGATTGTTGTCTGGATCAGCAAAGACCCATATGATTTATTCGAAACCTTTAAAATGGACCGATCTACTAGCTGTTTTTGAGCAAAAAGTAACAACTTAGGACATTGCAAAGCAGTTGGAAGCCCGAAAAAAATCCAGAAACGAGACTGCACTTCAGTATTACATTGCAATGTGCGGTATTGCTAGGCAAGCACCGTTGACTGACTCCGATGTAGTTCGAGCTATAGTCAGGGGCCTCCAGGATAAAACGGGAGCAGCCACATCCATGGCCTATTGTGAGTCCTTGGATGACTTGCGCAAGAAGATCATTGTGTACGAGAAAATGAAAAGTATGTCAAATCAGACGTCACTTCGAGGTGAGACGAATAATGAGAAGGGTGCGAATCAGCAACAAAGACCAGATGGTGCCTGTTTCAACTGCTGCAGCACGAATAATTTAATTAGCGATAAGTTAGAAGAGCAACAATTAACACATATCAACAATCAATGTAGTGAATCCCAATGCGACCAAGACGATCATGCGAACGTGCAGGATTTCTTTAACAGTTTCTCAGCATATGCATATGAGGACCCAACTGACTTGATAGACGTAGGCTACGATTTCGGAAAAATCTCAGCTGTGAAGTGTAGAAATATATTAAAAAACCATTATCTGAGTAAGGCTTGCGATTATAAGGAGGTACCAAAATATGAAATGACCATTAGAGTAACAGATACAACGCCATTTTATTGTTCGCCGAGACGCTTATCATATTTTGAAAAAGAACGAGAAGGAACGTGTGAGTCGTTTCTGGGGACACGACTCTACTTATACCCGTACTCAGTCAGTATATACATTTTTGAGCATGATTTTTTTGAATTTTAGACTTAAAAAAAAAATTTTACATTTTACATTTTTTTGCTACATTTGTTATCTACATCTCATCTACAATCTCTATTCTACATATAACATGTAGTTTGTACAAGTACCATTTAGATTCTACATCTCCTCCGCTAGGGGTTGCTCGCGCACTGAACGCGGCAGAGTGTGCGAGCGAGAAGGAAAATGAGTTGCGTTGTCGTCGGTGGGAGGAGGAGGGGAAGCAACTGAAAATTAATTTCTTCATTCTGGCTATAATTATGATCCGATCTGATTTAGATTCGGCAGTCTGGTAGGTATGGGCATTCTCTACGATACTGCGTTTTTCGTATCGTATCTTTAAAACTGTGCCTGCCACAGATTTTCGTCCTTTGTGTGGGCGGAAGGGGGCGGGGCGAAATTTTGAAATACACTTGTAGCAGTGTGATATCACATAGTCTGGAAACCAAATTTGGTTTCTCTAGCTCTTATAGTCTCTGAGATCCAGGCGCTCATCAAGACGGACAGACGGACGGACAGACGGACATGGCTATATAGACTCGGCTATTGATGCTGATCAAGAATATATATACTTTATGGGGTCGGAAACGTTTCCTTCTCTGCGTTGCACACATCCACTTTTACCACAAATCTAATATACCCCTTAACTCTTTTTTGAGTACGGGTATAAAAAGTATCTGAAATTATTGAGAACCTCCTAAGTAAAGATGTAATTAGAGCTAGTAAGTCGCCATATGCATCCCCTATAGTTCTTGTAAAAAAGAAATCTGGTGAGATCCGTATGTGTGTAGATTATAGAGGCTTCAATAAGCGAGTAGTAAAAGACAATTTCCCTCTACCCTTGATTGAAGATTGTTTGGAATACTTAGAAGGCAAGACATGTTTTTCAATAATGGATTTCAAAGATAGCTTCCATCAAGTAGGAGTAAGTAAGAATTCAATACAGCTTACCTCGTTCGTCACCCCTCAGGGTCAATACGAATATTTATGAATGCCTTTCGGCCTAAAAAATGGATCGGCCATATTCCAAAGATTTATAACAGAAACATTAGTAGATTTTATTAAAAGTAAACGAATAGTTGTATACATGGACGACATAGTTTTGGCAACAAGGACCGTAGAGGAACACCTAGAGATTTTAGAAACATTGCTAGACCGTATTAGTGAGCATAAATTGGAAATTAATCTTAAAAAATGCAAATTTTTGAAATCTGAATGTGAATTCTTAGGCTATAAAGTTGATCGTAGAGGCATAATACCTAGGAAAGTCATTTGGAGGCCTTGAAGAATTTCCCTATACCGCAGAACGTTAAGGCACTACATTCGTGCCTTGGATTCTTTTCATATTTTAGACGCTTTGTATTATCATTTGCAAAAATAGCCAAACCCTTGACAGACTTGTTGAAGCAAGGTGGTCCGTTCCCTCTTAATGAAGAACAATTGAACGCTTTCAAACTACTGAAAAAGATTTTGTCGAATCCTCCAGTATTAGCTATATTTAACCCAAATAGAGAAACTGAACAGACGCTAGTTCCCACGGTTTCGGTGCCACATTAGTGCAGAAACAGGATGATGGGAAAATGCACCCGATAGCGTTTTATTCAGGAAAAACAACTGCAGCTGAAGCTAGATATCATAGTTTTGAGTTGGAAACCTTAGCCATCATTAATGCATTACGCAGATTTAGAGTTTACCTAGAGCATAGAAATTTTAAAATAATAACTGATTGTAATTCTTTAGTGCAAACATTGAGTAGAAAAGCGATAAATCCTAAAATAGCACGTTGGTCTCTAGAGTTAGAAAATTATGATTATTCTATAGTGCATAGACCAGGTGTTAATATGCCTCATGTAGATGCATTGAGTAGGCAAGCACAATTACTAGAGTTTCTTGAAGGTACTCCCATTGAGCCAATAGCAGATCAAAATGGAAGCATAGTTTATCAAGGAAATAATCAATTTGAAGAATCTAGAGGTGAATATAGAAATGACAGTAGTGTAGAATATCGAGATGACCATAGCGCTGAGAAGATAGTTAGTCATAGAGTTGAGGATTTAAACAACCATAGAGCAGAGGATAGAGAAATTTATGATAAAAAACCAATAGTAGAGTGCAGCAAGGAAAATAGAGATAAGAGTATAGACTTTGGGGAAATAGTAATTAGCCAGGATAGTGAAGCATCGAGCGGAGAACGCTATGATGCCTGTATAGACGTTGGTAAAGTCAGCCGGGGTGGGGGTATCCAGAATTTTCGAGAAGAACTGGAACAAATTAAGTTCAAGGAAGAATCCTTTTTGAAATCAATCCCAATAGTTGGTGTGGTAGGAGCAACACCTAACGATATAGATCTACTATTGCAGACTGAGCAAATGCGTGATCCGGAAATAGTTAGAATTCGAACAGCTTTAGAGAAGGGTACCAATACCAAGTTTGAGTTAATAGATGGCATTGTGTATAAAAAAAATATTGATAACTTATGTATGTATGCACCTACGTGTATGGAAGAACAAATAATTCGGCTAGCACATGAAAAGTTAGGTCATTTAGCTGCGGAAAAAGTTATAAATGATTTAAAAAGAAACTATTGGTTTCCGGCCATGAAAAGTAAGGTAGATAAGTTTATAAGAAATTGTCTGCCATGTATATTACATTCAGTCCCAAAAACTATACATAACCGAACTCTGCATAGTATCCCGAAACCGTGTATACCTTTCCGTACACTTCATATAGATCACCTAGGACCCTTGCCAAGCATACAATCAAAAAGAAAACACCTTCTTGTTATTATAGATGGGTTTACGAAATTTGTTGAACTATTCCCAGTTAACAGTACTAGTACACGTGAAGCTAGAGACGCATTAAGCAAGTACTTTGAGTATTACAGCCGCCCTAAAAGAATAATTTCAGATCGAGGATCTTGTTTTACTTCCTTAGAATTTGCGAGTTTTGTGCAAGAGCGTGACATAGAGCATATTAGAGTAGCCACAGGGGCGCCACAGGCCAATGCACTATGGGGCATTTGACCACTTTTTGTGGCATTAATTAATAACTTCCAAACGAAACCATATTTTTATACCCGTACTCAAAAAAGAGTTAAGGGGTATATTAGATTTGTGGTAAAAGTGGATGTGTGTAACGCAGAGAAGGAAACGTTTCCGACCCCATAAAGTATATATATTCTTGATCAGCATCAATAGCCGAGTCGATAGAGCCATGTCTGTCTGTCCGTCTGTCCGTCTGACCGTCTGTCCGTCTGTCCGTCTTGTTTGACGCCTGGATCTCAGAGACTATAAGAGCTAGGGCAACCAAATTTGGTTTCCAGTCTCATGTGATATCACACTGCTACAAGTGTATTTCAAAATTTCGCCCCGCCCCCTTCCGCCCCCACAAAGGACGAAAATCTGTGGCAGCCACAATTTTAAAGATACGATAAAACTAAAAACGCAGTATAGTAGAGAATGCCCATATCTACCAGACTGCCGAATCTGAATCAGATCGGATCATAATTATAGCCAGAATGACGAAATTAATTTTCAGTTGCTTCCCCTGCCCCCCTCCCCAAACGACAACGCAACTAATTTTCCTTCTCGCTCGCACACTGCCGCGTTCAGTGCGCGAGCAACCCCTAGCGGAGGAGATGTAGAATCTAAATGGAACATGTACAATCTACATGTTAGATGTAGAATAGACATTGTATATGTAGATGTAGATAGCAGATGTAGCAAAAAAATGTAAAATTTGTTTTTTTTTCTAAAATTCTAAAAAATCATAAGCTGTATATACTGACTGAGTACGGGTATAAGTAGAGTCGTGTCCCCAGAAACGACTCACACGTTCCTTCTCGTTTGATTTAGTTTTTTGATATGAGTTTATAATAGTGAAAGGAAGGTTTGTTGGAAAAATGGGCGTGGCACCGCCTTTTTTTCGTAGAACAATTTAATTTTTACGCTTTTTCTTCAACATTTAATAAACAAAAATTATGGGAGCATATTAAGCGATGGCTTGGCACACACTAAAAATAATTAACAACAAGCAACAATTATTTTTACATGTAGTTTTCTTCAAAATTGTTACTAGGCGACCTGTAATATACAAGAAATTTACATTTTATTGTAAATAATATGTTTACTGTCACACCTGTGTAGAATCCTCTTGGAATTCGTTTTCGAGGTCCATGTTTCAACTTCCGAATTCGAACTGGTCTTCAGCAAGCTCATCGAAACTAATTGAATCTTGTTCAACTCTGCCTGAACTATTAAATTCGCTTGACAAAAGATTTAAAACCTCAGTTGGTAGGGGTTTTTTTTGGTTGCAATTGTATTCGCCTGACGAGGTTAATAGATGAAATTATCGGATCTGAGGTATCCATAGACCTTTGGAACACGTCCGTGAAATTTTCTCTTCGGCTGATCTTTCTAGCATGATGAAGTCGATCCGACTTATAAATTTTGTTCCTACATTCTGCACCCTCCTCTGCAAAATATCCCACAGGTAGCACAGTGTTTTCAATGATTTCTTTTGAATGGACAAGAATTTTGTGAACGGTGGCAGTCATCGGCAGCCAAGGATACAGGTCAATAATTGTTTCCGCAGTATTAAAACAAAATGTTTGGTATTTGACCACATTTAAAGGCAACTGACTTGAGAGACATATCAAGATTGGCCTCAGATTTGAAATCAGCTTGACGTCAATGCCAGTGATCTCTGCGAAGAGTTTGGGGTTACTAAAGGCACGCCGAGCAGTATTGCCATTATTGGTGCTTCCATATCCGCCAACTTTTGGTTGATCTACGATTAGAGACAGCCTCTTCCAAAACAATTCTTGAATCACTTTTAGAGAAATATGGCAAAGAAGGCCGCCCAACGGCTTTCATTTTTTTTTCTTTGTGTAGGATAGTGTCAGTGTCAAGCCAATTTGCATGCCGAATTTCGAATCGATTTATCTTCCTGTGGCAATTATTCCATTTCTTTAATATTTCGTAGCAAATAATTTTACTGTTAGCCGTTAACATGGTCTCATCGTACTCAGGACAAGCGACTTTCAAAATACTCATAATTGCGCCCTCTTTTGCTCTTTTCTAGTCTCTCCGCACCACGCGGCAAACAGCTGTGAATTTGCAATTGTTCTTTTGTGACCTAAAAATGAAGATTACGCCGAAGACGCAGAAAAGCGCAAAAAAAAATAACATAAATTGGATTAAGAATTGAATACTCTACAATAACTATGCAGTTTAATGCTTCCGGCGGAACCGAACACTTTGTAAGTCTATTCAAAGACAAATTTTCGTCACAAAAATGGACTTGTTAAAAAACTAGCCATTAAACATAATATGACGTCAATTTTTTCATTTCAAACTCACAAACACATTTTACATACCTGTTCCAATCGAGCCCATTATAAAAGATTCACTTAAATTGATCAATTCGGCAATTGTTGCACTTTAAACTTCAGGAAAAAAGCAAGATTGCCGATAACTTTCTGTTGATCGTAGCAAACAGCTGACTTTAACAGCTGTTATCTTAACAGTGGTGCGCACTGTTAATTTTTTGGGTACGTAACATTACGGACTGGTGTTATTTCTACGTATACCGGTTAAAAAAATATGACTTTTCCGACTTTTGAAAAATGAGTTTCGGCCAGAGAAAGTGGTCAAATGCCCCATAGTGCAATGGTCAGGTCGAGAGGGTCACCGAGTACTTACACCCATGCTGGGTAAAATGTCAGAGCCCTTAATACAGTCCGACTGGTATAAATTGCTAACTAGAGTAGAGTATGCCATAAACAATGCTAATCATAGTAGTACACAAAGCACACCTAGTATGCTATTATTCGGGGTAGTCCAAAAAGGTCCTATAGTAGATGAATTGACAGAATACCTAGAGAGCAAGCTAAGCATAGGGCCTAGAGATCTAGAAGCAATACGTGATGAAGCAGATAAAAACATACTTTATTCACAAGCTAAGAATGAACAGTTATATGCAAGGAGACACAAGCCTCCAATAGAGTATAAGGTAGGAGATTACGTAGCCATTCGTAATATAGACAAAACACCTGGAATAAATAAAAAGTTTGCACCGAAATACCGCGGACCATATAGAGTTAATCGAGTATTCGAGAATGACCGTTATGAGATTGTTGATGTGGATGATTGTCAGTTAACACAATTGCCTTTTCGAAGTATTTTAGAACCAGCGAGAATGAAACATTGGATAAGTAGTATAAATGATACAATAGCAATGGCTTCTTAGATCGTGGTCGATCTATAGTCAGGTTGGCCGAATGTAAACATTATAATAATCTAGAGTAAACATTTTAAAAAAACATAGTGTAAACATTAAAATAATCAAGTATTAATAATATCGATAGCAGTGTTGCATCGTATTTTTGGTATCGATAGGGAGGGAGGAGAAGATCGATAAGAAAGAGAGGAGTGAGTCAAAACTAAGCAGCGCAGAAGTAAAGTAATAAAGAGAATTATAAATGAAAATTATTGTGTTACACGTGCAACGCTTTTATGAATGTTTTCGACAATTTGGATGTCGACGAGGATTTCCAATAGAGCTATATTCAGACAATGGGACCAATTTAAAAAAAACAAGTAAAAATATATACGAAATTACTGCTAGTTGGCCCGAAGACGAGATTATTCAATTTATGACTACAAAGAAATGTCAGTGGTTTTTTAATCCTCCGTTATCTCCACATATGGGAGGGAACGTCTCATACAGTCAGTCAAAAAGTTATGATGTATCTATTAACAGAAAAATATCCAAAAGAATATGTTTTAAAGACCATTTTTTGCGAGATAGAATTTATGATAAACAGTAGACCCCTACTTTATATTCCCTCTGATTTAACTGAGGTAGAACCATTGACACCAAATAGTATTTTGATCGGACCTAATTATAGAGATTCATTTTACTCAGATGCCACCGAAAGGGATTTAAATAAATAAATATGTGGAAAGCATCCCAAAAGATAGCAGACTTGTTTTGGCAAAAATGGAAAAAAGATTATCGTCAGTTCCTATTATGTAGTAGAAAAGGGACTAAAGACCAAATTAAGATTGTTGAAGGTGATATTGCCTTAATTACTGATTCGAATTTACCACGAAACACCTGGCCTATGGGCAAAGTAATAAAAATATATCCATCTCAGGATGGGCGCGTAAGAATTGTAGACGTTAAGACTAAAAATGGAATTTATAAAAGACCAGTTGTCAAGTTAATTAAATTAGATGTACGCTCTATGAATGAAATGTAATGTAAAAGTATTGTCACGTGTGACTACAATACTTTGGGAGGAGAATGTTGTGAATTGTTTATGTTTTACGTTAACACATTAAGTTTGATTTGAAACCGATAAATATCGATTATAATAATGTGACCACTTTATGAATATTTTAGTATTTAAGAAGTCTGTTAAGTGGACATCGCTGAAAAAAGGCGAATGAAGTCGAAGTCGAAAATAAAGAGAATAAAAATTGGTCGATCGAGCCGGATATTTATATTCATTCAACAGGTACGACACAACATTAAATGGTCGATCGAGCCGGATATTTATATTCATTTAACAGGTACGACACAACATTAAATGGTCGATCGAGCCGGATATTTATATTCATTCAACAGGTACGACACAACAAGAGGAATCAAAGTTCAATAGAAAGTTCACAATCCCCATTAGGTAGAGTCCAGTCTTATACTGGAAGGAAGGTGAAGCTTTTGATGCCTTTTACGACGCCCTAGTGACTCTTGTGTCTCGACTGACTATTCCTCTGGATGAGTATAGATTAATACAGCAAGTTAAGGAATTTAGTGCCAGATTTGCGACAGGCTCTATTGTATGTAACTGTATCATCGGTAGCGCATCTGAGGCAATTAGTACACATGCGAGAGAATCTTTGGAAAGAGCAAGGTTTCAGAGGAAACACCGTGCAAAAACCATACAAGCGGACGATAGCAGGCGTAGAGGAAGCTGCATCGGAAACGGGAAATGACGAAACAGAAGACGAAGTCCAGGCCATTAATTTTTCGTCCAAGAAGTTCACCTGTTGGAATTGCGATCAAGAAGGCCACGGGTGGGATTTGTGCTTGCAGCCCTGAAGCATTTTTTGCTATGGGTGCGGAGCTAAGCCGCAATGCTCGGTCTGTTTGAAAAAGTCGGAAAACTTCCGAAAGGGACCATCCGCCGACCACAGTTGGGTGGCCCCGAAGTAAGTTCTCCGAATATCCAGACAAATCTTCTGGCAACACCGCCAGAGCGACAATTCTTGCAAAACAATAAGTCGAAAACGAGAAGGAACGTGCGAGTCGCTTCTGGGGACGCGACTCTACTTATACCCGTACTCAGTCAGTATATACATTTTTGAGCATTTGATTTTTTAGAATTTTAGAATTACAAAAAAAAAAATTTTACATTTTACATTTTTTTGCTACATCTGTTATCTACATATACATATATTATGTATATTATACATCTAACATGTAGATTAAACATGTACCATTTAGATTCTACATCTCCTCCGCTAGGGGTTGCTCGCGCACTGAACGCGGCAGAGTGTGCGAGCGAGAAAGAGAATCAGTAGCGTCAGCAGCGCTGGAGAAGGAGAGGGAACCAACAGAAAATTAATTTCTTCATTCTGGCTATAATTATGATCCGATCTAGTTCAGATTCGGCAATCTGGTAGATATGAGCATTCTCTACGATACTGCGTTTTTAGTTTTATCGTATCTTTAAAAATGTGCCTGCCACAGATTTTCGTCCTTTGTGGGGGCGGAAGGGGGCGGGGCGAAATTTTGAAATACACTTGTAGCAGTGTGATATCACATGAGTCTGGAAACTAAATTTGGTTTCTCTAGCTCTTATAGTCTCTCAGATCTAGGCGCTCATCAAGACGGACAGACGGACAGACGGACAGACGGACGGACGGACGGACAGACGGACATGGCTATATCGACTCGGCTATTGATGCTGATAAAGAATATATATACTTTATGGGGTCGGAAACGTTTCCTTCTCTGCGTTACACACATCCACTTTTACCACAAATCTAATATACCCCTTAACTCTTTTTTGAGTACGGGTATAAAAAATTACCCAGAATTACGAAAATTACGTCGTTACGTGGTTAGAAATTACTGGACCAACATACGAACTACAAGGAAACTTTTAGTAGCTTCCGTGGTGAATGAGCAGGTAGATGGGATTACTAGATACAGGAGCGAATATAAGTTGCTTAAGAGCCAGTTTAGCGAAAGAAAATTGGGCGGAGTATAAGCAGTTTAAAAAGGTTTTTTCAGGAGTGAAGACTGCAGATGGTAAAAGTCATGAGGTCCTAGGTTCTGTTCGAATGAATGTGGAGTACAATGGAAAAAATCATCAAATTCTCTTTTTCATTATTCCTTCGTTAGACAAGCGAGTTATCCTTGGCATAGATTTTTGGAAAGTATTTCAGTTAGCGCCAGGATTAATAAATACTCTGGACGTAACACCGGACAGAGAAATCAGTGAAGAACCAGAGGAGAAAAATTATCCCTTGACAGGAGAACAGAAGAAACGGTTAGAAGCAGTGATTGATTTTTTTCCGAATTTTACACGTCAGGGGTTGGGAAGAACGCCTTGGATCAAACATGAGATAGATATTGGAATAGCAAGGGCTGTGAAGCAACGTTTCTATCCAGTTTCGCGAGCCATGGAAAAGCGTATGTTTAAGGAAATTGATAGAATGCTTGATTTAGGGGTGATAGAGCCTTCAACCAGCGCTTGGAGTTCACCGATGCGATAAGTGATCAAGCCGGGAAAGGTACGTCTATGCCTAGATGCCAGGAAAATAAATGAAGTGACCAAGAAGTATGCCTATCCGTTGGCCAGTATTGAGGGAATTTTTGCGAGATTACCTAAGGCAAACATACACTGATAGAAAAAAGGCATAGTAAAAATAACAACAATCATATTTGAATTTAAAATGCCATTTTTGAATACAAACATAGTAAAATTTAATAGAATTCACTTTGATTCAAATATAAATGTATTAAAAATTATTTTTTAATACGGTCACACTTAATCTAAATACAAAACACTTCAAAATAACTATAATATATTAAATTTGTAGTTTAATATGTTTCATATTTAAATTGAATATTATTATGCCTTGATTTCAAAATTTTTCTTTTAAAATACAAAGGAAAAACTTTTTATTTTAAATATTCCATATTAAATGAAATCAAATATTTTTTGTATTTATTTTAACTATGTTTATATTATTTTTTTATGTCCCTCGAATTCCCAACTAGTTCCAGCTGCTGCTGCCTTGAATACACAGTAAAATTATCTTACGCGCGGGGGCATAATCACAACCAATGCAGTCCTACTCATGTTGCGATTATTTCTAGTTGAAAACTTTATCCAATTCACACCATGAGGACTTGAAATGTAATGTGCGTACGTAAAATAATAACCAATTAGTTAAAAATGAATATAAATATAAATATGAAACATATTAGATTTAAATATTAAACATATTAAATTTAAATATGAAGCATATTAACATTAAATATGAAACATATTAAATTTGAATATGAAACATATTAAATTTAAATATGAAACATATTAAATTTAAATATGAAACATATTAAATTTAAATATGAAATATATTAAATTTAAATATTTTTATATTAATATCAAAATTTAAGTGAAAAATATTCAATTTTAATACAACCACTCTTGGATGAAAATCAATGGCATAAATATTAAAATCTAAGTGAAAATATTAAAATTTCAAGGCTTTTTTCTATCGGTGTAAGCACATGAGCCCTGCACGAACATGGTAACATACCTTTGGCAAGAGATACACAGCAACCACTTCAATACAATATCACAACAATTATCCCAAATGGAATAAGTAGTTCTCTTGCTCTTCCAAAATTCTCTGCGCGTAAAAGCAGGTACAAATATAAAGCACGTTTCTTCGAACACTCTGGGCACGGTAATATCTGCACGTCTGCACTTGCTCATCAAATTTTCTCTAATGCTCGTAGCATCAATAGACGATCGTCTAGGCGCGTTTTCATCAGAGCTTTAAGTTCTGCATTAACTGTGCAATCGTATGTTCTCGAACCTTCGCAGCAGCACGGAGAATACTCTGTACTCCTATACAAGGTAGATCAAAGTGAACCGCTGATTGCATTTAGGTTACAATCCCAATTGGTATGTTCGTTACCGATATAAGCTCGAATCGCCGCTATTACGGATCTGTTGAATCGCTCGCTAGCATTAGCTTGCGGTGAATAAATAGCAGTACACTTTTGTGTTATGCCGAAGCTATTTAAAAATGCCTGGAAGTAGCTAGATTTAAATTGCGATCCATTATCTGACAATATAACTTCTGGCACACCAAATGTATAAAAGAGAGATCCTTCCAGATATTCACAAATTTTCGGAGCTGTAAATTTCTTAAGAGGACACAGAAAATGGAACAAGTCCAAAAAAAACATCTTTTGAGTTTCTGTACAGTTTTACTCATTCCACAATGCGTTGAGCTGGGAGCGTCATGAGCCTGATACAAAACATCTGTAATCAATCCAGCCGGAACCCAAAGTTTCCATGAGGCTTTCTCTTGAGATTCATCTCCTGCATCTCCTCTCCACCATCGTAATTTCATGGACCATCTCGCCAATCTTCCTGACAAATCTTTCTGGCGCATTAACTATTGTAGTGCGTCATGGTCGGTTATGACTACGAAGTCTTGTCCCTCAATATAAGAGCGGAATTTCTTAATGCCTTTTATGACAGCTAAGCACTCTAGCTCTGTTACCGAATAGTTTCGTTGTGCCTTTGACAGCTTTTCCGACATATACGCTATTGGTAGTTCGACACCGTCCCGTTCTTGAGCTAAAACACAACCGATTCCGTAGGTGCTTGCGTCACAAAGCAAAATGAAAGGTTTTGAAAAATCAGGAGTTATTAGGATAGGTGAAGCGGTTAAGCAGGATTTTAACGCATCAAACGACTGCTGAGCATTCTCGTTCCACTGTAGATGCTTCTTATTCTTTAGCAACACTGTTAGGGGGAAACTAACGGTGGCGTAGTTTTCAACAAAACGTCGATACCAACCGGATAATCCCAAGAATCGACGCAATTGCGTAACCGTAGTTGGCACAGGGAACTTCGAGATGGCCATGATTTTGTCAGGATTTGTTCTTATCTGACCATTAACAATAGTGAACCCCAAATACGTGATTTCTCTTATACAAAAGTTCGATTTACTTATGTTAATGGTGAGATTTGCTTTCCGTAGACACAAAGCAATTTCCTGTAACAACAATAAATGCGACTCGAAATTATCTGATAAAGCAAGTAAATCGTCCAAGTATACAAAGACGCGAGTACGGAGTGGAGCTGGAATGACTCGATCCATTAATCTACAGAGAGTTTGAGCCGCATTGCAAAGACCAAATGGCATCATTTTATATTGATATAATGGCCTGTTAGGCAATGTAAAGGCAGTATATTGGCGTGATTGTTCGTCTAACAGAATTTGCCAAAATGCATGCTTCATGTCCAAGCCAGTGATGTAGCGAGCGGGTGGTAACCGACTCAAAATCCCATCGATATGTGGCAAGGGATATGCGTCACGTCTTTTTACATTATTTACTTCTCTTGAATCGAGACAAAGTCTATACTTTTCGCTTTCCTTTACTAAAACACAATTGCTGCTCCAGGGACTAGTCGACTTTTTCTATGGCAGGCGATACTGGCCAGTGCCTCTGCTTTACTGGAATAGCTGCTCCAACATCTATAGAGTGTGTGGCTAAATTAAGACGGCCTAATCCTTCAGTGGCGAAAGATGAAAAAATACCTATTATTTTGTTCAAGTGACTTCTCTCGTCCGGTGTCAATTCAGGTAGGTTTGGTGGTTATTCTACATCATCAGTTCCTCCGACATCTAATTCAGAATCCTCGGCAGTGTGAGCTTTTTGATCCAAAAGTCCAAACTTTTGCCAAAAGTCTATCCCCAAATAATCGTCTTGCTTGAGTTCAGGGATAATAAACATTTCTAAATCAGCTGTGCATCCGTGGTAGTTAATTTGCGTTATCACCTTGCCTATGACCTGGCTCTCAGTGTCGTTAGCCGTTCGTATAGCTCCTGAACACTTCTTAACTTTGCTATGGCTTACCAAATCTTTTGCCGCTGAACCTCCGATACAACTGATGGTAGCTCCCGAATCTAATAATGCTACGTACTCATTGCCCTCAATGATGACATTAGTATATAGCCTGTTATCCGACTTGAGAAAAAAAGCGGAAATAAACTTGTTCTTATTCATGCGAACAATTTACCAAAAATTTCTTAAACGTTTAGTTGAACGTTAAGGCTTCCTTACAAATTTAAAGCTATCTACTCTATTAAAAATTTCTTTACGATGTAAATGAAAAATGAAGTGGTGTTAACCGGAGTTTCTCTACTGTTTGAGAGCTGGTCTTCGGCTCTGTTAAACATTGGTCGTTTGTCAAATCAGTAGGTGATTCTTGACAACTGTTTTCTAAGGATGTGTCTGTTTGTTGTTGGTTGACACATCCTTCTGCCTGTTTCCCGAAGGATTACATTTGGGGCATGTTGGTTTATAGATATCCTTTGTTCCGCAACCGTAACAAAAGATCTTTCGTGGACCAACACAATCGTCAAATTTATGACCTTTGGTGTCACAATTCCAGCAAATTGGAACTGTCTTCGCAGCGCGGCGTTGTATTTGACATACTTCATTCGGTTCTGAATTGTCGTCGGATAGCTTATCGTTATCGTCTGGATTTGACCGATTTTATATCATTAAAAAATTGCTCATGCTTACTGATGCAGATTCGGGAGCCGAATGCGTCACTTCGGAGAGTATGCAGTTAGAAATGTCTGTAGAGTCCGTGTCCATCGAGTCCGCAACCCCTTAACTATCCCCTCAGTTTTGCTCCCACCAGCTAATAGATGTCCAGGACCACCGGATACTGCCATCACAGGTACTAGGCCTGTGGTGCCAAAACCACTGCACTATGGGCAAAAAGTCCGTTTTTTTGGCATCATTACCAATTTTGAAGATAGAAACATGAAACTTTGTACATATACTTAAAAAATAAAGGTAGAATTTCGGATTTATTTGTTTTTTCAGTTGGACCACGCCTTCCTTCCCGCCCACCTCACCATAGGGTTAAAATTTTCAAATTTTTGTCTACAATTATGTTTTAAAATATTTTAATTTAATATATTTAAGGAATACGCAATAAATTAATTTTTAATAATGCATTTTTAGCAATTCCTATTTTAAAGTTGATTGGATCCCTGCAAAATGAAATCAAACATTAGTTGAAGCCCAATATTAAGTTTTGTTACGCCATACCTTGATACCGAGTTAATAATTTATTCATTCCAAAACTCATCAATTCATTCGATTTCATCATCTCCGTTTTCTTCTATCTGATTATTATTATTGTCTTTACATGCTTTTGTTGTTGAAAGCTCAATATCAGGAGATTCCAAAAGAGCTAAAACTTCTGTCGGTAGCCTTTTTTTATGGTTTAAGCTTTGGCGTTCCTTCAGATTTATAAAAGATAGAAGTGGGTCAGAAGAATCTAATGCTCTGTTAAACACGTCTGACATAGTATTTAGGCGGCTGCTTTTCCTTGCATGAGATAGCCTATCACGTTTGTATAATTTATTGCGCGCTTCTGACGCATTTTCGCCGAGAGCTCCTAGAGGAAGTACGGAGGTTTCCATAATTTGGTGCCCATGTACCAATACCTTGTGCACAGTTGGAGGCATTGGATACCACTCATAAGTTTTAACGTATAAGTTAAACGTTTTTGTACATATGTCTTTAAATTTTTCTGTGCATACCTTATACTCACAAGATATGGCAATTAAAATGATATAAAAGTTTTTCAAAATGGTCTCGTTAAAATGTAAAATTTTTGCCAAAGTTTTGACATCTGAAAAAGCTCTTCTGGCGGTATTTCCATCGTTGCTATTGCCACTTCCATTTTGCTTAGGATTGTCTACGTTCAGACCCATTGCCTCCCACAATCTCCGTTGAATATTTTGTTTCCGTAATGAAACCTCATCTTTGTCAGAACCTGTGACTCGCCATTTCTTTAGTTCAATTCTGTACGATACTTTTAATACAAATTCGAAGAATCGTATCCATGCATGCAAAGGGCTTACTCCATATTTAAGGCTATCAGTAGAGATCTGAAAGTTTATTGAATCTATATTTTTTGTCTTCAAAAGTTGATTTGGCTTAGCACCACATAATGGGCAGGATTGGCATGAATTAGCACCAGTTAACACATTTAAAACTTTGCCATCTATTAAAGTCAAATGTGCTTCATATTTTACTACTATTTTTTGGTTTCCGCAATTGTAGGTGTGCTCTTCAAGTTTTTTTATTTGCTAGTCCAAGTTCTTTTTCTCATTTTTAATGAGTTCAGTAGTTTCCCTAATAAATTCCATTTTGAGAGGCCGGCAGAATCTGACTGATTGTGGAGAAGGATTTAACCAAATAATTTGATTTTGGCAATCTATTAATTATTGTTGTTACAAACAGTGATTGATCCAATCCAACAGGCTTCTCTGTGTGAAATCGCTGTTCATATATACTTTGTCCTGTTGACCCATCAAACCCATAGCTGACAATTAATTTGCAATGCGTTGCTTGCGAATGAGCAATTACGTCTTTCTGCATTTCAAATATGCGGTCAGCCGAATGATTTAATAAATTTTGCAGCGATACTTCAACTTTCGTTTCAGAATAAGTTATTTTGTCTTGTTCTGGTCTGCATTTTAATTTCATCTTTGTAATTTCTGAATACGGCGGATAAATATCGCATCCATGCAGCTTATTTATGGCTTTTATATTAATGTATTGTTGTTTTGTTAGATTATTTTCTATTAAAAATGCTAAAGACTTTTCAGGACTTTTTCAATTTTTTTGCCGATACAGAAGCAGCATGCAACAACAGTGGCATTGAATTTTCAGTTTCATTGACCAGTTCAGATGCTAATTTTCGCTTTAACTTTGGTCCTCCCTCAGAATAGGTCAAACGTTTGCGACCAGGCTTTTCGCGTGGAGTATCATCCTTATGAAATTCAATTTTGAACGAGGATGCAAGCCATTTCGCATGCTTTTCTTTAAAGCGGTCGAGCATTCTGTTGCATTTTGGCAAATAAGTGTTTATAAATCCGAAAAACTGCATAAGTTTATCTTTTATTAAGTTTTGCTGAACATCACTTAATTTAGTTTCATCAATATTTTGCAAAACAAACTGCTTCACAGCATCTTGTTGGCAGTTGTTGTCGCTCCAAACATCAAGCAACGTTGAATGGCAAAACGTAAATGCATCTGAAACATTGAGTATTGCCGTAAATCGGGCAAAAACGGGCAAAAATGATATCCACTATTTGATTGTTAACAGTTTAATTAGTAACATTCAGCATTAGAATTACCTCAAGTGTCCTCCATGCACAAGTTACACGCCACAGAAACACAAATACATTTGTTAGTAGGGACATAAAAACATACCAACAACACATTAAACAATTGGACAATATATTACATGTACTAAACTGTTAGTGCTAATAGTTTATTTTACATACTTTGACGATTAAATTCCATGTTTAAACTTTTTTGTTTTGTTTACAATTTCATAAGAAAATTCACACCAAAATTCACAAGCTTTTGCGCCAATTTTGTTTTTTTGAGTGGCCATATAATAGTCTTTCAATTTTGACAAATAGCAAAATACCAACGAAGTCCAAAAAATATTAAAAATATGTTTTAGTATTCTTAAAGTATTCTAATTCAGAAAATACGGTCAATTTGATAATACGGAACAAAAAAAATGTAAAAATGCCAAAATATGGGACTTTTTACCTATAGTGCACTGGTGGGAGTCCCACCAAAGCGACAAGTTTTTGTCTCGCCCCTGAGCTCACATCCAATGATATGACCGCTTTTATACAAAGCAAAATAAAAGCCGTCGGCTTAAAGGTGGAAAAATTTAACTTTTCTTACGCCAGGGAGATATCTTCCTTCAAGATAAGCGTCTCCCCAACTCAATTTGAAACCATTTGTTCCGCCAAGTTTTGGCCAGAGCATTTGGTGGTTAAAGAGTTGAAGGCTAAGAAAAAGAATAGGCCACCCATTACTCTTCCTAGCATTCAGACCAGTGCTCCATCTCCACCTCCACCCTCATCTTCCACCTCTACTCCACCCATCCAAAAAACTAACTTCCTCTCTTGTAGTTACCTACCAGAATGCTAGAGGCTTGCGTAGTAAGCTCAGCACTCTTTTCCTTGAGAGTCTCGCATTCTCGTCCCACGTTGTTGTGTTCACCGAGAACTGGTTAAAGCCGGACATCCTTAGTTCCGAAGTTTTGGCAGGTCGGTACACAATTTTTAGAAATGACCGTTCGTCTCGACGTGGAGGTTTCATGGTCCAGGTTCAACAAGACTTGGAATTCCTGTGCGTAAAACTGATTCTCCCAGGCTTTTCCATTTTCATTTCCATTTCCTCGGATATCCTAATATACGAGCATCACCTGTCCGCTTTACAAACTGTTTCTTCCTAGCTATCAGATAAAGACCATATGATAGTTCTTGGTGATTTTAATTTGCCACGACATGACTTTATCGACGGCTTGCTAGACCTATCCCTGTCTCAAGTCAACCATGTGAAAAATTCCTTGGGTCGATTGCTTGATCTGTGCTTTGTCTCGGATCCGACCATAGCGTTGTTAACCCGAGCCCTTCCTCTCCTACCATCCTACATTCGAAGTGTCAGTCGATATTGTCCCTACTGTATTGGATCGAATGGGTAGGCTATCTGAACGTGTCCGCTGCTTTCGTAAAGCCGAGTTTACGAAGCTTAATAACCTCATTAGTGATTTTGATTGGTCCGCTCTGTATTTGTGCACTGACGTTATGAAAGGCACAAACATTTTTTACAATGTACTTGACACATTTTTTGATTCTTGTGTCCCACTTTCTTGTCCGGTTAGATCTGGAAAGCCTCCTTGCTTTACCAAAGAATTATCTAGTCTACAAAATTTAAAATCAAGACTTTATATAAAATTTCGAGAAGTTGGTTCTCCCTCTTCTCTTTCTCACTTTGTAATAGCTCGGTCAAATTTCTCCTTTTTTAACGCTCAATGCTATAAAAACTACCTATCTCGATGCAGGATACGATTTTCACAGGACCCTAAACAGTTTTACAGCTTCGTAAATAGTAAGCGTAGCCTATAAAAACTACCTATCTCGATGCAGGATACGATTTTCACAGGACCCTAAACAGTTTTACAGCTTCGTAAATAGTAAGCGTAGAACGTCCGCACATCCATCCTCGTTATCTTTTCTCAATATGTCAGCAAACAATGATCAGGCAATTGCCGATCTTTTTGCCAAATTTTTCCAAACAACCTATTCTCATGAAAGCTACTCTGGTCAGCCGTATCCAGACAGTTTACCAAGGTCGAATGGCATCTTCAGCCCCTTGTTAAATGAAAGCTCACTGCTTCATGATCTTCGACTAGTTAAGCCGGTGTTTTCACCAGGTCCCGACGGAGTTCCCGGCTGTGTACTTAGGTACTGTGCCGACGCTCTGTGTGGACCCTTGCTTAAGCTATTCGCCCTATCCATTAACTCTTCATGCTTCCCCACCATCTGGAAGGAATCTTTTATTATTCCGCTCCATAAGAAAGGTAGCAAGTCTGATGCAAATATTTATAGAGGTATATCTAAGTTATCCGCTATTCCTAAAATGTTTGAAAAAAGTTTAATTCCGCACTTGCAACATCTCTGCAAATCACTTATATCTCCGTCCCAGCACGGATTTGATCAGTGATCAATCAGCTCTCACTGCGTTCGGACGTGTTTTCACTATGTCTTTTTATCACTGCTCGGAATGCAATTCGGACGTCACTGCCGCTCAGCTTCGTTGCTTTGATGCTGTTCGGTGTTCTTCCATATGTCGACGTGCGTTTCATTTGACGTGCATTGATCTGCACTCAGATGCCGTAAAAATGTTAATAAATCTGCCATAAATAAATCTGGAAGTGTGATAACTGTGTGGTTTCTAATGACTCGCATTCGAAAATTGATGAAATTAATGATAAGGTTCTGAAGCTTGAAAGCCTTTATTGGGATTCAAGTCGAATTGCTTTAGGGCCTTTCCGTCAATCCTAAGCGGGTGAAGCCTACTAGGAAAGAGGCCAACAAGCCCATGCCAGCGGCTGACTTGTTGTCTCCGCGACTAGTGGCCACCACCTCGACGGCGGTCATTGAACCGGAATCAGCTGCTGCTCTCCCATTGGATTTGGATGGCTTTGTCACGGTCAGAAAGAAGGAGAGAAAGAATAGAAACAAAAACACTAAGCGTTTTGTTGGTATTGCTCCGAGCTGCGAGCAGCTAAACGTTATGCAGAGTAGCAAATACATGCATATTGATAAATTTTCTACCGCGACGGAGCCAGAGGCGGTGGCAAAATTTTTTGCCGAACAACTGAAGGTGCCGGTAGCGAAAATTTCTTGTGTGAAGCTAGTCAAGCGAGATGCCGATATATCTTCGTTAAAGTTTGTCAACTTCAAACTTGGGGTCCCTGAGGATCTATTTGCTGCTGTCTTTTATGACAAGTTTTGGCCTGTATCGGTAAGGGTTTCCCGCTTTGTACATAGACAGAGGACGGACGCTGACCTGACGACAGTAGATCTCTGCGCTATCGTACCGTTGCGGACGTCCACGCCCACTCAGGAAGGTCCAGTTCCGTCAACTTCAAAAAACCCCCAATGAGCGGCGCCTCTGTGTTCATGATCGCCGCTTTCCAACAGAATATTCTACCTGCGCTTCTTCGCCTCTTTGCTGTAAGCAACCGCCTATGGTATCATAATTTGCATTCCCCGTCGACGCAACAACTACAACATATGCATTTTTCGCGCTGCGCTCTGTGCGGCATTCGCTCGCTAGCATTAGCTTGCGGTGAATAAATAGCAGTACACTTTTGTGTTATGCCGAAGCTATTTAAAAATGCCTGGAAGTAGCTAGATTTAAATTGCGATCCATTATCTGACAATATAACTTCTGGCACACCAAATGTATAAAAGAGAGATCCTTCCAGATATTCACAAATTTTCGGAGCTGTAAATTTCTTAAGAGGACACAGAAAATGGAACAAGTCCAAAAAAAACATCTTTTGAGTTTCTGTACAGTTTTACTCATTCCACAATGCGTTGAGCTGGGAGCGTCATGAGCCTGATACAAAACATCTGTAATCAATCCAGCCGGAACCCAAAGTTTCCATGAGGCTTTCTCTTAGATTTCATCTCCTGCATCTCCTCTCCACCATCGTAATTTCATGGACCATCTCGCCAATCTTCCTGACAAATCTTTCTGGCGCATTAACTATTGTAGTGCGTCATGGTCGGTTATGACTACGAAGTCTTGTCCCTCAATATAAGAGCTGAATTTCTTAATGCCTTTTATGACAGCTAAGCACTCTAGCTCTGTTACCGAATAGTTTCGTTGTGCCTTTGACAGCTTTTCCGACATATACGCTATTGGTAGTTCGACACCGTCCCGTTCTTGAGCTAAAACACAACCGATTCCGTAGGTGCTTGCGTCACAAAGCAAAATGAAAGGTTTTGAAAAATCAGGAGTTATTAGGATAGGTGAAGCGGTTAAGCAGGATTTTAACGCATCAAACGACTGCTGAGCATTCTCGTTCCACTGTAGATGCTTCTTATTCTTTAGCAACACTGTTAGGGGAAACTAACGGTGGCGTAGTTTTCAACAAAACGTTGATACCAACCGGATAATCCAAGAATCGACGCAATTGCGTAACCGTAGTTGGCACAGGGAACTTCGAGATGGCCATGATTTTGTCAGGATTTGTTCTTATCTGACCATTAACAATAGTGAACCCCAAATACGTGATTTCTCTTATACAAAAGTTCGATTTACTTATGTTAATGGTGAGATTTGCTTTCCGTAGACACAAAGCAATTTCCTGTAACAACAATAAATGCGACTCGAAATTATCTGATAAAGCAAGTAAATCGTCCAAGTATACAAAGACGCGAGTACGGAGTGGAGCTGGAATGACTCGATCCATTAATCTACAGAGAGTTTGAGCCGCATTGCAAAGACCAAATGGCATCATTTTATATTGATATAATGGCCTGTTAGGCAATGTAAAGGCAGTATATTGGCGTGATTGTTCGTCTAACAGAATTTGCCAAAATGCATGCTTCATGTCCAAGCCAGTGATGTAGCGAGCGGGGTGGTAACCGACTCAAAATCCCATCGATATGTGGCAAGGGATATGCGTCACGTCTTTTTACATTATTTACTTCTCTTGAATCGAGACAAAGTCTATACTTTTCGCTTTCCTTTACTAAAACACAATTGCTGCTCCAGGGACTAGTCGACTTTTTCTATGGCAGGCGATACTGGCCAGTGCCTCTGCTTTACTGGAATAGCTGCTCCAACATCTATAGAGTGTGTGGCTAAATTAAGACGGCCTAATCCTTCAGTGGCGAAAGATGAAAAAATACCTATTATTTTGTTCAAGTGACTTCTCTCGTCCGGTGTCAATTCAGGTAGGTTTGGTGGTTCTTCTACATCATCAGTTCCTCCGACATCTAATTCAGAATCCTCGGCAGTGTGAGCTTTTTGATCCAAAAGTCCAAACTTTTGCCAAAAGTCTATCCCCAAATAATCGTCTTGCTTGAGTTCAGGGATAATAAACATTTCTAAATCAGCTGTGCATCCGTGGAAGCTTAATTTGCGTTATCACCTTGCCTATGACCTGGCTCTCAGTGTCGTTAGCCGTTCGTATAGCTCCTGAACACTTCTTAACTTTGCTATGGCTTACCAAATCTTTTGCCGCTGAACCTCCGATACAACTGATGGTAGCTCCCGAATCTAATAATGCTACGTACTCATTGCCCTCAATGATGACATTAGTATATAGCCTGTTATCCGACTTGAGAAAAAAAGCGGAAATAAACTTGTTCTTATTCATGCGAACAATTTACCAAAAATTTTTTAAACGTTTAGTTGAACGTTTAGGCTTCCTTACAAATTTAAAGCTATCTACTCTATCAAAAATTTCTTTACGATGTAAATGAAAAATGAAGTGGTGTTAACCGGAGTTTCTCTACTGTTTGAGAGCTGGTCTTCGGCTCTGTTAAACATTGGTCGTTTGTCAAATCAGTAGGTGATTCTTGACAACTGTTTTCTAAGGATGTGTCTGTTTGTTGTTGGTTGACACATCCCTCTGCCTGTTTCCCGAAGGGTTACATTTGGGGCATGTTGGCTTATAGGTATCCTTTGTTCCGCAACCGTAACAAAAGATCTTTCGTGGACCAGCACAATCGTCAAATTTATGACCTTTGGTGTCACAATTTCAGCAAATGGAACTGTCTGCGCACGGCGACGTTGTATTTGACATACTTCATTCGGCTCTAAATTGCCGTCGGATCGCTTATCGTTATCGTCTGGATTTGACAATTCCGATACATATGAGCGTAGGGTATTTGGCTTGACCGATTTTATATCATTAAAAAATTGCTCATGCTTACTGATGCAGATTCGGGAGCCGAATGCGTCACTTCGGAGAGTATGCAGTTCGAAATGTCTGTAGAGTCCGTGTCCATCGAGTCCGCAACCCCTTAACTATCCCCTCAGTTTTGCTCCCACCAGCTAATAGATGTCCAGGACCACCGGATACTGCCATCACAGGTACTAGGCCTGTGGTGCCAAAACCACTGGTGGGAGTCCCACCAAAGCGACAAGTTTTTGTCTCGCGGCTAGCCCCTGACCTCACATCCAATGATATGACCGCTTTTATACAAAGCAAAATAAAAGCCGTCGACTTAAAGGTGGAAAAATTAAACTTTTCTTACGCCAGGGAGATATCTTCCTTCAAGATAAGCGTCTCCCCAACTCAATTTGAAACCATTTGTTCCGCCATGGTTTGGCCAGAGCATTTGGTGGTTAAAGAGTTGAAGGCTAAGAAAAAGAATAGGCCACCCATTACTCTTCCTAGCATTCAGACCAGTGCTCCATCTCCACCTCCACCCTCATCTTCCACCTCTACTCCACCCATCCAAAAAACTAACTTCCTCTCTTGTAGTTACCTACCAGAATGCTAGAGGCTTGCGTAGTAAGCTCAGCACTCTTTTCCTTGAGAGTCTCGCATTCTCGTCCCACGTTGTTGTGTGTCACCGAGAACTGGTTAAAGCCGGACATCCTTAGTTCCGAAGTTTTGGCAGGTCGGTACACAATTTTTAGAAATGACCGTTCGTCTCGACGTGGAGGTTTCATGGTCCAGGTTCAACAAGACTTGGAATTCCTGTGCGTAAAACTGATTCTCCCAGGCTTTTCCATTTTCATTTCCATTTCCTCGGATATCCTAATATACGAGCATCACCTGTCCGCTTTACAAACTGTTTCTTCCTAGCTATCAGATAAAGACCATATGATAGTTCTTGGTGATTTTAATTTGCCACGACATGACTTTATCGACGGCTTGCTCAGACCTGTCCCTGTCTCAAGTCAACCATGTGAAAAATTCCTTGGGTCGATTGCTTGATCTGTGCTTTGTCTCGGATCCGACCATAGCGTTGTTAACCCGAGTCCTTCCCCTCCTACCATCCTACATTCGAAGTGTCAGTCGATATTGGCCCTACTGTATTGGATCAAATGGGTAGGCTATCTGAACGTGTCCGCTGCTTTCGTAAAGCCGATTTTACGAAGCTTAATAACCTTATTAGGGATTTTGATTGGTCCGCTCTGTACTTGTGCACTGACGTTATGAAAGGCACAAACATTTTTTACAATGTACTTGACACATTTTTTGATTCTTGTGTCCCACTTTCTGTCGTTAGATCTGGAAAGCCTTCTTGGTTTACCAAAGAATTATCTAGTTTACAAAATTTAAAATCAAGACTTTATATAAAATTTCGAGAAGTTGGTTCTCTCTCTTCTCTTTCTCACTATGTAATAGCTCGGTCAAATTTCTCCTTTCTTAACGCTCAATGCTATAAAAAATACCTATCTCGATGCAGGATACGATTTTCACAGGACCCTAAACAGTTTTACAGCTTCGTAAATAGTAAGCGTAGAACGTCCGCACATCCATCCTCGTTATCTTTTCTCAATATGTCAGCAAACAATGATCAGGCAATTGCCGATCTTTTTGCCAAATTTTTCCAAACAACCTATTCTCATGAAAGCTACTCTGGTCAGCCGTATCCAGACAGTTTACCAAGGTCGAATGGCATCTTCAGCCCCTTGTTAAATGAAAGCTCACTGCTTCATGATCTTCGACTAGTTAAGCCGGTGTTTTCACCAGGTCCCGACGTGTACTTAGGTACTGTGCCGACGCTCTGTGTGGACCCTTGCTTAAACTATTCACCCTATCCATTAACTCTTCATGCTTCCCCACCATCTGGAAGGAATCTTTTATTATTCCGCTCCATAAGAAAGGTAGCAAGTCTGATGCAAATAATAATAGAGGTATATCTAAGTTATCCGCTATTCCTAAAATGTTTGAAAAATTTTAATTCCGCACTTGCAACATCTCTGCAAATCACTTATATCTCCGTCCCAGCACGGATTTGATCAGTGATCAATTCAGCTCTCACTGCGTTCGGACGTGTTTTCACTATGTCTTTTTATTACTGCTCGGAATGCAATTCGGACGTCACTGCCGCTCAGCTTCGTTGCTTTGATGCTGTTCGGTGTTCTTCCATATGTCGACGTGCGTTTCATTTGACGTGCATTGATCTGCACTCAGATGCCGTAAAAATGTTAATAAATCTGCCATAAATAAATCTGGAAGTGTGATAACTGTGTGGTTTCTAATGACTCGCATTCGAAAATTGATGAAATTAATGATAAGGTTCTGAAGCTTGAAAGCCTTTATTGGGATTCAAGTCGAACTTACAGGGCCTTTCCGTCAATCCTAAGCGGGTGAAGCCTACTAGGAAAGAGGCCAACAAGCCCATGCCAGCGACTGACTTGTTGTCTCCGCGACTAGTGGCCACCACCTCGACGGCGGTCATTGAACCGGAATCAGCTGCTGCTCTCCCATTGGATTTGGATGGCTTTGTCACGGTCAGAAAGAAGGAGAGAAAGAATAGAAACAAAAAAAAACACTAAGCGTTTTGTTTGTATTGCTCCGAGCTGCGAGCAGCTAAACGTTATGCAGAGTAGCAAATACATGCATATTGGTAAATTTTCTACCGCGACGGAGCCAGAGGCGGTGGCAAAATTTTTTGCCGAGCAACTGAAGGTGCCGGTAGCGAAAATTTCTTGTGTGAAGCTAGTCAAGCGAGATGCCGATATATCTTCGTTAAAGTTTGTCAACTTCAAACTTGGGGTCCCTGAGGATCTATTTGCTGCTGTCTTTTATGACAAGTTTTGGCCTGTATCGGTAAGGGTTTCCCGCTTTGTACATAGACAGAGGCCGGACGCTGACCTGACGACAGTAGATCTCCGCGCTATCGTACCGTTGCGGACGTCCACGCCCACTCAGGAAGGTCCAGTTCCGTCAACTTCAAAAAACCCCCAATGAGCGGCGCCTCTGTGTTCATGATCGCCGCTTTCCAACAGAATATTCTACCTGCGCTTCTTCGCCTCTTTGCTGTGAGCAACCGCCTATGGGATCATAATTTGCATTCCCCGTCGACGCAACAACTACAACATATGCATTTTTCGCGCTGCGCTCTGTGCGGCATTCGCTCGCTAGCATTAGCTTACGGTGAATAAATAGCAGTACACTTTTGTGTTATGCCGAAGCTATTTAAAAATGCCTGGAAGTAGCTAGATTTAAATTGCGATCCATTATCTGACAATATAACTTCTGGCACACCAAATGTATAAAAGAGAGATCCTTCCAGATATTCACAAATTTTCGGAGCTGTAAATTTCTTAAGAGGACACAGAAAATGGAACGAGTCCAAAATAAACATCTTTTGAGTTTCTGTACAGTTTTACTCATTCCACAATGCGTTGAGCTGGGAGCGTCATGAGCCTGATACAAAACATCTGTAAGACTAGTCAACACGATTTTTCCTCAAGGAACAAAACGAACTTTTCTTGAAAGATTTGGGGCTTAGAAATGGTTTGATGATATTTTTTTTTTTCTATGGCAGAACTTTTTTTTGAAGAATTTTTTAAAAGTGGTATTTTTTTTTAAAGCTTTTTTTCAGAGGTAGCTTGTTTTTTTCACATAGCTCTAGTATCTTACGTCTGGTTGTAAAGAACTTTGCTATTTTGAAAAGGTAATTAAAACAGCTAGAAGTTAAGCCCAAATACTTTGTGATTTCAGCTTACCGTCTCGGGAAATATAAAGCATTGAAATGCAAAAATGATGATTTTTGTGCGGTATTTGTTACGAAATTTTGACGTTAAAAACTCAGGAAAAGTCGAAAAATAATTATATCTTGTGTCCTCTATTTTTTTGTGTATAGGTGCGTTAATTTGTGCTCGGTATCGCTCATTAAAATCTATGGAGAGACTTTGGAGCTAAAATTCGTTAACCAAACCTAAAATATGAAAAAAATGAACAAAAAATACCTTTTGGAAGGTTGCGAGCCCAACTTAACTTAACTTCTAGCTGTTTTAAATACCTTTTCAAAATAGCAAAGTTCTTTACAACCAGACGTAAGATACTAGAGCTATGTGAAAAAAAAACAAGCTCTACCTTTAAAAAAGCATAAAAAAAAATACCAGACTTCAAAAATTCTTCAAAAAAAAGTTCTGCCTTAGAAAAAAAACCATAATTCTTTAAAAAATTTTAAATCCCCATATCTATCAGAAAAAGTCGGTTTGGATCCTTGAGGAAAAAAAAAGTTCGATTTTGTCGAGTAGTGTAATCAATCCAGCCGGGACCCAAAGTTTCCATGAGGCTTTCTCTTGAGATTCATCTCCTGCATCTCCTCTCCACCATCGTAATTTCATGGACCATCTCGCCAATCTTCCTGACAAATCTTTCTGGCGCATTAACTATTGTAGTGCAGCATGGTCGGTTATGACTACGAAGTCTTGTCCCTCAATATAAGAGCGGAATTTCTTAATGCCTTCTATGACAGCTAAGCACTCTAGCTCTGTTACCGAATAAGTTTCGTGACGTTCGACACCGTCACGTTCTTGAGCTAAAACACAACCGATTCCGTAGGTGCTTGCGTCACAAAGCAAAATGAAAGGTTTTGAAAAATCAGGAGTTATTAGTATAGGTGAAGCGGTTAAGCAGGACTTTAACGCATCAAACGACTGCTGAGCATTCTCGTTCCACTGTAGATCCTTCTTATTCTTTAGCAACACTGTTAGGGGAAACTAACGGTGGCGTAGTTTTCAACAAAACGTCGATACCAACCGGATAATCCCAAGAATCGACGCAATTGCGTAACCGTAGTTGGCACAGGGAACTTCGAGATGGCCATGATTTTGTCAAGATTTGTTCTTATCTGACCATTACCAATAATGAACCCCAAGTACGTGATTTCTCTTATACAAAATTTCGATTTACTTATGTTAATGGTGAGATTTGCTTTCCGTAAACACAAAGCAAATTTCCTGTAACAACAATAAATGCGACTCGAAATTATCTGATAAAGCAAGTAAATCGTCCAAGTATACAAAGACGCGAGTACGGAGTGGAGCTGGAATGACTCGATCCATTAATCTACAGAGAGTTTGAGCCGCATTGCAAAGACCAAATGGCATCATTATACCCGTACTCAAAAAAGAGTTAAGGGGTATATTAGATTTGTGGTAAAAGTGGATGTGTGTAACGCAGACAAGGAAACGTTTCCGACCCCATAAAGTATATATATTCTTGATCAGCATCAATAGCCGAGTCGATATAGCCATGTCTGTCTGTCCGTCTGTCTGTCTGTCTGTCTGTCCGTCTTGTTGAGCGCCTAGATCTCAGAGACTATAAGAGCTAGGGCAACCAAATTTGGTTTCCAGACTCATGTGATATCACACTGCCACAAGTGTATTTCAAAATTTCTCCCCGCCCCCTTCCGCACCCACAAAGGACGAAAATCTGTGGCAGACACAATTTTAAAGATACGATAAAACTTAAAACGCAGTATCGTAGAGAATGCCCATATCTACCAGATTGCCGAATCTGAATCAGATCGAATCATTATTGTAGCCAGAAAAAATAAATTGTTTTCCAAAGCTAACATACCCCATGCGCTTACTCATTCTCTCTCACTCACACACTCTTCAGCGTGTAGTGTGCGGTCTGCTTTACCCCTCTACTGCTCCTTTACCCACAATGAGTTATATTAATCCCACGCAATTAAAACACAAACCCAACACTAGCTGATGGGAGGCGCACTCTATCTCTGTTAGATATTGTGACCAAGAAGCGTAGTCGGCTTGTTGATGTCTTAGATTCTAAGACTTAAAACAATCCCCCCCTCCCATATAAACAAATCAGTTTGTCCCTTTTGCAACAACCAGGCAAAAATGGGAGACAGAAAGAGAGAGAGAGAGAAAAAGAAAGCCTTGCGATATCACGTGTTTTAAAAAAGACAACAACCATCCCCTACACATATGTATGCATCAGCCGTACCCCCCTCTCTTCTTATCAGCTTGTTGATGCCTTAAAACAATCCCCCTCCCACATTAACAAATCAACCTGCCTCTTTTTCCAACAGCCAGACCAAAGAGAGAGAAAGAGAGACACCGTTTTTAGCAATATCACATGTTCGAAACAAGACAATAACCACCCACCGTCCACCCAGCAATAAGTTGAACAAATTATGTATGTATATATAAATATTATGAAAACCAATGGACATACGTACATGCATATATGTACATACATACATATATGCACATACATATCTACATACATGCAGCTGTTTAAATCAGCCGTTATATATTCATGATTGTGAGGGGGGCCAGCGAAAAGAATGAGAATTTTCCGCTAAAATAAACGCAAAATCTAAAACACCAGCGGCTTCCAAGTGCGCTCTCTCACACTCTCTCTTTAGATCAGGGCTCGGCACCCATACAGTGAAGTGCGCTTGTGTGCGTAGCTAAAACACGAAGATGCCTACGCCGAAACCGGTTTCTTGCTTTACACTGCACGAATCTATTTGTGGTTGATGCTGCAATTATTTCGTGTTGAAACTTTCAAGGAAAACAAAAGTTTAAAGCAAAATAATACAAAAAATTGAGTAAAATTATAAAATAATAGAAAATATTTGGCCTGCAATTCCAAAACTTTTTGGACATGATCAATCCCCCTTATTAAGTTATAATCAATATGTTTTAAATTGTAATGTCTTTCAATGACATAAAAATTACAGCGGTACGCAACATAATCGCAAATTGTGCATTGCGCATCGCCATCCATATTTTGGACAAAGAAAAATTTGTTTTCCCAATTCCCATCGAACATTTTTTGTCTCAGTGTATATTTCAGTAGTTGCGTAGCGTGGTCTCACATTGATGACGGCTGATCAGCAACTGATGCCATTTTCGTTCTGTATATGGTGTGAAAACGAGACAACAAGTGCCGAAGTCGCATTGCCGAAGCCATACGAAGCGCCGCTGCTTTTTTATACTGTCGGTGTACCGGCAGCGCAGCAGCAGCGCCTTGTCCCGCACCCATGGGATAGGGCCGTGCCGAGCCCTGATTTACACACATGCATGCACATACATACAGCGAACAGCGATAGCAAAGAGAAATAGTAAATAAAATCATTTACCACCCACCACCCCACGCCATAGGAATGCAATTAGAAGTATAAACATATTCTAGTTAAAACATTTGCATAGAAATGGCTCAGACAGATTGGTTTTCTGCTGTACATATGTAAATACATACATACATATGCATTGAATTGTCCGTTACGCATGCATGTTTTGACTCGGTTTTTTTCTTCCTTTTGCGCTCTACTTTTTTACTTGCTCTTGAGTAAAAAAACCGCGGAATCTCAGTAAGCAATTGTATTGGTTTGACCAGTCGATATCGAGCCACCGTGAGCGATAGAGACTTTCCGATTGCAGATTGCGATAAAGTGCGTTAATTAATCATATTTAAACTAGTTTAGCTCTTAGATTAATAGCTAAAAGTAGTGCTAGCTAGGGAGTGATATAGGGACCTAGTTTTTATGCGCCGATCGTGAGTTAGAAGCTATTAGTAGTAGCTAACTACGTCGGTGCAATCGCGCGCGCTTTTTGGCCGCTGCTGACGTCGCAGCTGCCTTCCAACGGACGTCGCTGCTGCCTTCCCACGGACGTCGCTGCTGCTCGCTCCCGCTTGGGGAGTATTTTTTTGTAGTTGTAGATTTTATATGTAGTTTTTGTATTTTCTAATTATTTCCTGTAGTTTCTTTTCTTATAATTATTAATATATTATATTATTATTATATTATTTTATTATTATTTATATTATTATTTGATTATATTATATATTATTATTATATATTTTTTCATATTATTATTTTTAAATTTATACATTTTTGTAAAATGCCACGTAGGAATAAGACAATCTGCTTCTCGACAGTCTCAGAGACGCAGGTTGAGAAACAAATCAAATAGGGAACAGTTAGAAAATAGGGAAAATTTAGAAAATTCAGATTCTGATAGGAACCAGCTACAGGAGATTGAGGTGCAAGGACAGGTAGGAGGTAGGCAGGTTCTAGCTGTAGCGCTGGGAGAGCATGCAGCCATCTCTGTTGAAGAGATTCCAGATACACGAGGACATACGACAAGACGACAAGTGGCCGATTCTATGCGTCGGTCCGGGCGGATACGGAACCAAGCTTTAGGAAATATAGAAGGACGAGAGGGCGAGCAGATTCCACGACAGGGCCAAGTGGCCGACACTCTGCGTCGGGCCAGACGGAGACGTAGCCAAAGGTATAGGACTATAGAGCAGGGACAAAATACAGCCGAACATACTGTTAGAAGAACAGACGCACTGATTAGACGTGAGGAGCAAGCGGCCGATGCTGTGCGTCGGTCCACACGAAGGCAGGACTCGGACTATAGGACAAGAGAGCAGGGACAAGATACAGCACAACGCATACAAAGACGAACAGACGCACAGATTAGACGTGAGGAGCAAGCGGCCGATACTGTGCGTCGGTCCACACGAAGACAGGACTCGGACTATAGGACAAGAGAGCAGGCACAAGATTCAGCACATCGCATACAAAGACGAACAGACGCACAGATCAGACGTGAGGAGCAAGCGGCCGATACTGTGCGTCGGTCCGAACGAAGACAGGACTTAGACTATAGGTTTACAGAGCAGGGACAAAATACAGCACAACGCATACAAAGACGAACAGACGCACAGAGTAGACGTGAGGAACAAGTGGCCGATACTGTGCGTCGGTCCAGACGTAGACAGGACTTGGTCTATAGGACCAGAGAACAGCAAGAAAATACAGATAGGCGACAGCGCATACGTAGAAATAATGAACGGAGACGACTGCTAGAAAGAGAGCAGGATAGAGTTCGCAGGGCCCAAGAAAGGAGTTAAATAGATCGTAGGCATATCTTGCGAGAGCGAGACACTCTGGCACGTCAAGCTGCTCGTGCCGCAGCTCGACGGTCCGCAATTGACGCTGCCAGAAGTGCTAGTCAGAGAGCTAGCCAATATAGGAGCGATAGCAGTAATAGGCTTGAGCAAAACGTGAGAAACGCCTCACGAATGCAGCAGGAAAGAGCAAATATCTCCCAGGATAGGGCTCAGATAGGACCCAGAATCAGGCTTACTGGCCTAGAAGCTCTAAAAGTAGTCTATAATAGGAATGTAAAGCTGGGTCCTGATCAGGTTTGCCTTTCTTGTAAAGGCCTCTGGTTCCCCAAACAAATTTGTAAAATTTCTCGCGAGGTTTTACAAAATTGTTGCGAGTTTAGTGCAGACATTTTCGCTCTTCAAAGCCTTCTAGAATTCCCTTCTGACTGCCAAAAATTAAAGTTCTGCAGAACATGCCACAGCAAAATAACGAAAGGCAACAGGCCCAAACTTTTCTTCCAAAATGGATTAGATTTCCCCATACTGCCCGACTGCTTAAAGGGGCTTACTAAATTAGAGGAACGACTGATTTCTCCTCGACTTCCATTTATGATAATTATGAGTCTATTAGACGGATCGCGAGGCCAAAATGCCATTAAAGGAGCAGTAGTAAACGTCCCTATTTTGATAGACGAAGCCGTCTAAAAGCTTCCACGTGCTTTCCATGAAGCCCAGGTTGTTCAGCTCCACCTGAAACGTAGAATGGCAATTGGTGCTGATTTCATGGCTGAAACCATTAGACCTTTAAAAGTTTTTGAGGCTCTCAGCTATTTAGTTACCACAGATCTATATAAAAAGCATGGTGTTAAAGTTAACGAGGAATGGATGTCTAAATTTAGATCCGATATAGTTCCATTTGTAGCATCTCAGGCAGACGCTGCCGTATTAGAAGCGATGCAGAATAGAGATAGGATTGTAGACGCAGAGCCCGCCCATCCTGACGAGGATTTGGAAGCTGATCAGCTCAATCCTGGAGGTCAGGAAACTCTGCTTGAAAATAACATTGCATTTAATGATACACCTGTAAGAATAGCACCAGGCGAAGGCCAAAGACCTCTCGACATGATCCTAGATATTGACTCGGAAGAGCTATCCTTTCCCACCATATACGCAGGCGTCAAGAGACCATGCTCAGAAAGTTTTACAACCATAGTTAGATCAGGGCCGGCAAAAATCCTCCAGCTGAACCCTCCCAGAGGGTGCCGGCTGGGCAATGGGCACTGCATTATCCCGAATCGGGTAATGCATTGCCGCTTGCTCTGTCCGGGGTAATGCAGTGTCTAGCCAAGGCCAGGTCCAGGTCTTCCTGACCAAAAATTTGGGGGAACTGAACCATGGCCATGGCTGGAGGTGCCTGGCGGGTAGGCATAAAACGCTAGGGGGTGGTCCCTTCGAAAAATATTAACCAGCATGGACCCTCTGGGCCAACAATGGAGCGGACGTAAGATGAAGCAAGGGTTGGGATGTCAACCCAAACGTCGGTGGAAAGCGTGGCTGCTACCACCGGCGGGCACGGGGAGGAGCAATCCTCTCTGCGTGTCGCCAGCGGCCACACCTCTGATATGACGGGAGCAGGTCATATCAGTTGCAATGCTACTGCCACAAAAACGACTCACTCCAGGTTGAGCCGCACAGGTGCCGTGGTCGATACAGACTCGGACCTGGAGAGCGTGTCTCTGTAACCAAGACGAGAGAAGACAGCCTTCTCCGCTCCCCGGAACCAGGTTCCAGCTCCCTGCGTAGGGAGGGGCCGAAGCGTTCCAGGGAGGGGTTGAAGGCGAAGGCATTACAAAGCGGCCCTCAAGATCATGGGACGGCTCCAAGGCAGGAAGGACCTCTCTGAGGAGGAGAAGGCCAAAATGACCTGGGCCGAAGAACGGATAAAGAAGGGCCGGCTGCACTTCTCGCAGATGCCGCAGATGAAGGCATCGACGGAGGGATTTGCCAACAAGGTGGAGGAGAGTCTCGCCACCAAAAGGCAACGCTCGACCGAGAGTGCCAAGAACGACACTCCGGTGAGCAAGCGGCAACGCGGGCCCAAGGTGGCAGCCCCCACACCCAAACAGGCGAAACGTCCCCGAAAAGCGAAGGTCAGTGAGGTGACCAAACGACATTTAATCGTGGCACTCATTGACCGGAGCGAAGAGAATGGCAAAATAACGGCGGCGCGGTGGAAGATGGTGCACGCGCGGCTCGTGGATGCGCTGTTCGCCAGAATGGAGGAGGACCCAACGGCCCCCATGCCCACGTTCGATGGTGCAGGGTGGCTCAACGGGGTAAAAATACTTAAATGTATGGACGACCCCACACTCAAGTGGCTGACGCAAACGGTCTGCCAACTGGAAGCGTTGTGGGAGGGGGCCAAGCTGGAGGTGGTGGACAGGGAGCTAATCCCGTCCATACCAAAGGCAAAGGTACTCTTCCCCATCGGAATCAAGGGGACCGTGCGCTGAAGCTGCTACAGAGGCAGAACCCCGATGTGCCAACGGCTAACTGGAAGATTCTGCATATCGGGAGCCCACTACCCAACGAGGGGGGCCAGAGTGCGTTCATCCAGATCAGGCAAGGAGGCAGAGGACCTGCTATACCCAAGATTCGGGAAGATGGCGTGGGGGATGGGCAGTGTTTACCTGCGGCTGAGAAAGCGCCACCCCGAGGACAAAGATGCGCACACTCTGCAGGCGGGCGAGGTGGAGAAGGACCTTGGTCTGGACACCATCGTGGAGGCCGCACAGGGTCTTGCGGTGGACTCGGAGGAAGAGGGGGAGGACGGTGACCTGACGGTAGTAGTCAACCCGTCGAGTGGAGCTGAGCCAGACGCACATGGTGAGTGTGCTGCAGCTCAACCTCCACAAGAGTAAAATTGCGTCGGCGGAGCTCCTCTTTGCCATGGAGCAAGGGCCCGCCGATAGCCTTAGTCCAGGAGCCATGGGTTGCCTCAGGCAATGCTGTGGCCGGGCTAAAGTCCTCAAATTTTAACGTATTCTATGCACCATCGGTAAGCAGGAACAGAACCGCCGTACTCGTACGGAAGGGAATCCATGCTCACCTTATGTCTCATTACAGCACTGACGATCTAACCGTGGTGATGCTAGAAAGCAAGGAAAGGCGCCTGATGGTAGCCTCCTGCTACATGGCACACGACAGGCCGGCTCCACCTGAAGAGTTGATGCACCTAGTGGCGGAATCCAGCCCGAAGGACCAGCAACTTCTCGTCGGCACGGACGCAAACGCACATCACAACGTGTGGGGAAGCCCCGACATCAACGATAGAGGTGAGTCCCTCCTAGACTTCATACTATCAACTAACCTAGAAGTAGCAAACGTAGGAGAGGAATACACCTTTGTAGGTCCCACCTCTTCAAACGTGCTAGACTTAACACTCGTAGTGGGAACGAGTACTGTGGTATCTGGCTGGAGAGTCCTTGAAAGACCATCCTTCTCAGACCACAGGTACATCCAGTTTAAGTGCGAATTTGAACACTCTCCGAAAATAACTGTCTATAGAAACCCCCGGAACACAAACTGGGAAAAGTTTAAAAAGACAGTTACCTCGAAGCTCGCGAATCGTCCGGGCACAGTGAAATCCCCGGAAGACATAGAAACGTCCCTAGAGACCCTATCCAGGGAACTACTGGATGCGTACCACGCATCGTGCCCACCCTCGAGAACGAAAAAGAGGACCAAACCACTCTGGTGGAACCGGGACCTATCGCTCCAAAGAAACAACCTCAAAGAATTCTTCAAAATCGCCAAACAGGCGAACGAGGATATGATCAATGAGGAATACAAAACCCTACTCAGGGAGTACAAGAAGGAAATACGCAGGGCACAAAGAAACTCGTGGAGGAACTTCTGCTCCAATATCGAGAAAGTCTAGACTTCGGAAGCTGCTATCAAAGCAACCCACCATACAGAGTCAGCTGAAACGAGAAGATGGACAGTGGACTGAGGGCAGTGAAGAAGCCCTAACAGCACTAATGGAAGCTCACTTCCCAGGATGCACCGAGGTTGCTGACGCTACAACGCATCAGGACCTAGCAACTGAGGAAGAGCATCCCCCAACAGGTCTCATATCGTCTAAGAAAATCCACTGGGCTATAGACTCCTTTGCGGGTACAAAAGCACCTGGACTAGACGGTATATTCCCAGTCATGCTACAGGTGACCAAAGACGTGATCACCCCATGGCTCTCTGCAATATACTCAGCTTGCCTGAGCACGGGCTATATCCCTATTCAATGGCGGACCTCGAGGATTGTCTTCCTCCCAAAGGCAGGAAAGTGCAGCCATATGAGCCCCAAGGATTACAGACCGATAAGCCTCACCTCCTTTGTACTCAAAACACTAGAAAAGCTGCTGGATCTACACATCAGGAATGATGTAGGGAGACTGATGTCAACCAACCAGCATGCCTACACCAAAGGGAAATCGGTAGAGACGGCACTGCACTCGCTAGTAGCCACCATCGAGAGAGCCCTCCATAATAAAAAGTATGCTCTAGGAGTGTTCGTAGACATATCCGGAGCATTCAACAACGTCACTACGAGCGCTATTATAGACCGCCTAGAAGCGACAAATATACATCCCGCAATCAACCTCTGGATAAAGAACCTTCTAAGTTGCAGACGGGTGCAATCAGAGTGGTGCACCGCTTCCATGGTGAGGGGGGCGCATAGAGGCACACCACACGGTGGGGTCCTGTCGCCCCTCCTGTGGAACCTGGTGGTCGACGACTTAATAAAGAGATTCGAGAGGAGAGCCCCAAAAATAATCGCCTATGCAGATGACATAAGCATAATTATTACGGGAGTATGTCCATCGACCCTCAGCTGCATAATGGAATCAACACTCAGGGAGATATGTGAGTGGGCAGGAAAAGTAGGACTCAGTATCAACGCGGACAAGACGGACCTCATTCTCTTCACCAAGAGATACAAGGTACCGGCATGGATCCCCCCCAAAAATTGAAAAAACCAGTCTGACCCCTAAAACACAAGTCAAATACCTCGGCATAGTACTGGACAGCAAGCTGGCGTGGAGACCCAATGTAGTGGAAAGGGTGAAGAAGGCCACCATTGCGCTATACGCATCCAAGAAGATGCTCAGCAGCACATGGGGCCTGTCACCTGCTTTAATGCACTGGATCTTCATATCGGTGGTGCGACCGACTCTGCTGTACGGAGTCTTAGTGTGGTGGCAAGCGACAGAAAAGAAGACGTACAATAAGCTTATGGAAAGGACCCAGCGGCAGGCACTGCTCTGCATTACGGGGGCGCTGAGGTCAACCCCAACAAAAGCTCTCGAAACCATAATTGGAATCGACCCCCTGGACATCCACGCTCAACTGATTGCAGCAAAGGCGGCACAACGCTTAGTAGCATCAGGAAACATGTCTCTACAGGGATTCGGGCACAGTTCAATTGGCCGAGACATGACCAGTATATCTGACTACATTATCCCCCAAACTTGCCTGGACGTAAACACAACCTCATTTATGGGACCCGACGACTGGAAAAGGGGTCGGGACCAGACCCAACACATCAACATATACACGGATGGCTCCAAGATGGAGGAAGGAGTAGGTGCAGGCATATATTGTACAGACCCTGAAATAAGGCTGTCCTATAAGCTACCGGACCAATGCAGCATATTCCAGGCAGAAGTCTTTGCCATACGGAAAGCGGCGGACGTTGCTCGATGTACGGAACGCCCACATAATGTGATCAACCTGTTCGTGGACAGCCAGGCGGCGATAAGATCCATGCAGTCGTCAGCGGTCAGTTCCAAAAATGTTCTGGCAAGCAGGGAGGCATTAGATTTTCTAAGCACGACTAAGTCAGTGCGGATCTATTGGGTTCCCAGCCACCAGGGCATCGAAGGCAACGAACAGCAGACGTACTGGCTAAGGAAGGCGTCGGGCTGGCAAACGAGAGGACGAGAACGTGCCTGTCTCCCTCAGAGCGCTCCAAAGCGATCTAGAAAGGAGGGCACACATACAGGCCAGCAGCAGGTGGAGGAGAACGACCAACTGCAAGATCGCGAAAACCATGTGCAAGGAGAGCAATAGTAAACTCAGCCAATACCTACTACACCTACCACGGAAGGACTGTAGGATGTTAATATGTATACTCACAGGTCATTGCCTGGCTGCAGCACATGCAGTCATGCAACTAGGCATCACCAACAGTGACAAGTGCAGGAAATGTGATGAATCTGGGGCTATCTAAACCCTGGAACATCTAATCTGCCAATGCCCGGCCCTCTCAAGGGCAAGAAACATACATCTTGGCAGCCCGGTACTGGCATCGCTGGAAGATGCATCCAAGAGGACGCCAGCGAAACTCCTTGCCTTTGCAAAACTCTCCTCGATCCTCACGGATTTCAAAACCGCGCAAAAACACTCAGAAGGTCCATACGCACCAATCCGGACAACTAAGGGCCATATTGGCCTATGCGTGGCCCCGTGAGGGCCGTCCGGGACAACCTAACCTAACCTATAGTTAGATCAGAGCTTCGAAATGTAGATAGAAGAGGTTGTAGAACTGATAAACTGTTTTTCAATTACAAGAAATTATAACTCATTAAGATTCGCAATAATATTTCAATCTGCTTACGTAAGCGGAGCAGTAACGGCAGCCAACGCTCTTAATGAGAATTTCATAGGGGGACTTATTAACCACGATGAGGGATATAGAGTTCTTCGAGATATTCGCTCGTCTCCAGCTCACTGGGAGGATGAAAAGAAGAAGGTTATGGCCATGATTGGTCAGTTCGGCCTGCCGACTTTTTTTATCACTCTGTCTGCTACTGAAACGCGGTGGCCAGAGTTGCTTGTTTTGCTCAAAAAAAACGTAGATAGAATCATAATTAGCGAAGAAGAGGCCATTGATTTAGTTTGGGACGAAAAGGCGCGTCTTATTAGGGCAGATCCAGTTACTTGTGCTAGGTATTTCGATTATAGGTATCGCGAGATTTTAAAAGTTATGAGGAGTCCAGAGGGCATTTTCGGAGAAAACTTCGTCATCAAATTCTATTGGCGTGTTGAATTTCAACAGAGAGGTTCTCCCCATATTCACGACATGTTTTGGCTGAAAGATGCCCCAGCAGTGGACTTAACCAGTACTGAGTCAATTTCAACAGTTGTAGCCTTCATTAATAAACATATTACAGTAAATATAACAGACTCAGAAATAGCTCCGTATGTTGAATACCAAAAGCATAAGCACACAAACAGGTCATGTCTTAGGACAGTTGGTAAAAGTGGAAACAAAGTTTGTAGATTCGGTATTCCATACCCTCCAATGCCCCAAACGGAGATATTGAGTCCATTGCCGGAGGAATATATGCAATATATGCAATATGTTCTGGTTTGAAGAAACCAACAATTTTTGTAAAAAGGTCATTTGCTGAGATTAACAGTAATGCTTATAATAAACACATTCTTTCAATGCAAAGGGCCAATATGGATATCCAATACATTTTGGACCCTTATGCGTGCTGTAGCTATATAGTTAACTATATAAATAAATCCCAAAGGGGTATTTCAAAGCTTATGCGCGCGGCGGTAAGCGAAGTTCAAGGGGGCAATTACACGATCAGAGAAAAGCTACAGCACATTGGTCATAAATTTATTTCTGGCACTGAGATATCTGCTCAGGAAGCCGTATACTGTTGTCTAGGCATTCCGTTGTCCGGAACCAGCAACAAATGTGTTCAAGTAAATACTTTTCCCTCCAGAGCAACGAGTTCGAATGCTCAAATCCACAAGCAACCTTCAAAATATGAATCAGGATTCCACTGACATATTCGTCAAAGGATTGCTGGAGTGGTATGAACAAAGACCAACTTTTCTTGACGGCCTGTGTTTAGCCGATTTTGCAGCAAATTATGAATTTTCTAAAAGCAAAAAAAGAACTGGCCAAAATGATGATGAAGAGGACGAAGAAAATGAGGTCCTAGTAGAAGTATATTTCCCTCTCCGCGATAGTAGTGGTTTTATTAGGGAACGGACCAAGCCTTCGATTTTAAAATATATGTGGTTTAATATAAACACAGATAGGTCGAACTATTTTAGAGCACTAGAGATGCTGTTTTATCCGTGGAGAGATGAAGAGGCAGAGTTAGTGAGCAGGAATTGTGAGGATGTTTATAGGGATCATCAGGAATTAGTTAGTTCGAATTTCAAAAATACAATGCATTAGCAGATTTAGAAGACGTGCTTAGGAGGGCCATGGAAGCCGAAGCCAATAGGGTAGAAAATGCAGGTGAGGGCAGGTGATGAGGCAACTGATGAGGAATTTAGAGCTTTAGCGATTCCTGAAATAGGTTCTCAAATAAATGTTCTAAACTTGAATGACCAGGCAGCGGATCCAGATAGGAGTATTCGATTAATTAAGCTTCCCACGTTTGTTTCCCTTACTGATTTAGCCAATATGATAAGATCGCTTAATTTAAAGCAAAAAACTTATCTCACACATGTTCTTCATAATGTGAGAGATAAGTCACTTTTTTATGAGTTTGTAGGTGGCGGCGCAGGCGTCGGCAAGAGTAGAACAATATCTACCATTTTTCAGACCATTTCTCAGGAGCTTAATCGTATACCAGGATCTGACCCAAATACTGTAAAAGTACTTCTGTGTGCTCCCACAGGAAAAGCTGCATTTGGTATTGGAGGTGCCACACTTCACTCAATGTTTTCATTACCCCTCAATCAATCCAACCATGCTTTTAAACAACTGGGTCCAGATTTATAAAATACCTTGCGTTCAAGATTTATTGATCTTAAACTTCTTATTATTGACGAGATTTCTATGGTCGGTGAAAAAATGTTTTCATATTTGGATAGGCGCCTAAAGCAAATATTTTCAAGGCACGAAAGTCCTTTTGGTGGCATTTCTGTTATCGTGTTCGGCGATCTAAGGCAGTTATGTCCAGTAGGTGATCGTTGGATATTCAAATCCTCATCAAGTGCGCTTAATCCATACAGTGCTATAGTTGGCTCTAGTCTCTGGGATGGCTTCAAGTTTTTCGAACTTACAGAGATTATGCGACAGCGAGATCACCAACCTTTTGCAATCGCACTAAATAACATGGCATCGGCCGAAATGTCGTCTGAAGATATTCAATTGCTTAGGGACAGAATAGTTGACGGCAGTCAAGCTCCAAGAGATGCGATCCACTTATTTTATAGCAATAAAGAGACAGAAAGGTACAATAGGGAGAAGCTATTATCGATTATGACAGCAGAATATACTTCAATAGCTTTAGACTGCATTAAAGCCGAACATCTTACCCCAGATATTAAAACTAGATATCTGGAGGCTGTTAAGAGTTTCAAAACTTCTAATACACAAGGTTTGTGTACTTCATTGGTTCTCAAAACCACGGCTAAATATATGATGACAGTCAATGTAGATACATCAGACGGCCTTGTTAACGGAGCCACTGGTGTTTTAATGCAGATAGATCTTAGCTCATCCAATACACCCGAACTTCTTTGGATACATTTTCTCGAAGAAAGCGTAGGAGTTTACGCACGGTCGAAACGCAGCCATAGTAACGAATCTTCATGGACACCAATTCAGAAAACCACAAAGAGTTTTCAATACCACCAAAACGAACAGGTTACTATAGACCGTAAACAATTTCCGGTTGTAGCTGCAGAAGCTATAACTATTCATAAGAGTCAGGGAGCTACATACAGCAAAGTTGTCGTCCACACTTCCTCCAATATGCAAAGAGAAGCATTGTATGTAGCTTGCAGTAGGGCCACCAGTGCGAATGGACTTTATATCGTTGGACCTTTCATTCCCCCGAAACCCAAGCAGAACTGTCCTGTCGCGAGAGAGGTGGAGAGCTTACGTTCCGCTAAGTTACTTCACACCCACTTCGATTGTTTACTCAATCCGTCCGAATTTAATATTTTCTTACGGAAAATACGGAAAACTTGCACTGCCATTTTAGCGATGTCTCTTCTGATGAGCTAATGCTCAAATCTTCTATTTTGTGCTTCGTTGAGGCTTCCACTTACTCAAATGAAGCTTATAATATTCCTGGCTATTCCACAGCAGTGCGGTTAGATTGCCAGTCCATAGCCAGCGGAGCTAGACCGAAAAGAGGCATTCTAATATTTGTTAGGAATAATCTTTTAGATCACTTTAGTTTTGTTGAAAGTAATCGATTTTATGCTGTTTCCGGAAACTTAGCATCTCCGGTGTTCGAATATGCTTTGTTTACGTACAAATCTGTCGGTTTTGTTGTTATTTACAGAACCCCCAGTTATCCGTTGCCAAAGTTTAAACACGAATTTAAGGACTTAGTTCAGCGTTTTCCGTTTTTAGGTAGCAATTCTCTAGTGTTAGGTGATTTTAATTTATGCCTGCATTCTCGTTCTGGTTGCTGTAGGGAAATTTATGAATTCCTTTTAGAAAGGAATTTTAGGTCTTTGTTAGGTTTGGACTCGTCCACAACCAATTGCAATTGACTGGGCGTTTTCAAACATTTCCGATAGCAGGGCCACCGCGCGCACCTTTGAGACTGTCTATAGTTTTCATAGTGGAATTTTAGTTAATGTTAGGGAGGCAGAAGAATAGATTTCTTTTAGCTAGCAGGCATTAGTGTACATATTTTATATTATTTATATTTAAGCGTAATTAGTACTTTAGCTCTGTTTTTAAATTATTTAATTTGTTTAAGGCTTTTTATTTTAATTAGATTTATTTACGTATATTTATGTATTTATATTTTTAGCGAAGGATTGGAATCCTGCTTTTTAATTTTTTGGGGAATAAGGAGCTTAAAATGCTTTTAAAAGCAGCTCAAGTCGACTCGTAGGTCCCCAAGATTATGTTTTGGATATAGTGACCCCATTGCTTCGCAATGGCCTCCCCGTGGTGTTCCCTGGGTACCAATTAACTATATTAAATATATATAAGCTATATATAGCTATATATTTTTTATATATTAAATTGGTAGCTGATTCGAGCGGCGCTTACGTATTAAATATATAGTATAGGTTAAACACATAAATTATAAGCTTACATATATACTGACTGAGTACGGGTATAAGTAGAGTCGCGTCCCCAGAAGCGACTCACACGTTCCTTCTCGTTATTTTTATTATTTGTTTATTGGTATCAATGACTGCTTCTAATTCTCTTAGTTAGTCATTTCCTAGTATGGCGTCAAATGATCTTAAAGTTGGTAAAAGGAAAAATTGTACATTAGTACCTGGTATATTAAAAAGATAGGCCATTTTGTAGTGGGTTATTCTAATACTACCACTAACGGTTACTGCATTAAATGGTTTTTCATTTAAGGTGGGGTTATTGACGTGTTTGGGTTGAATATAGCTTTTGTTTGAACCTGTATCTATTAATACATTTAGAATTTTCCCACTCCTCAGTTTACATTCGATGTAAGGCAATGAGGAGTTTTTTATACTAAAAAATGAAGATCACTATATTGTTCTGGATTTGCATTTACGTTATCGTCACCTGGTTCTTGCAAGTATTCTTCAAAACCCTGTTCGAAGTTGTTTTCATCTCGTAGTCTGTTTTTAATTGTTCGTATTCTGCCATCGTAGCGTAATTTTCGGCGTCAGCTAAGGTGTTGGTTTCTTTTTCATTTGTTTGGACGTTGAACTGTCTCTGTTTCTTTTCTGCATAATTCTGCGTTGTTGGGGGGGCCTTTTCCCTACTTCGAACTGCGGACGATTCATGTAATTTACATTCGTTGATATAGTGACCCCATTGCTTCGCAATGGCCTCCCCGTGGTGTTCCCTGGGTACCAATTAACTATATTAAATATATATAAGCTATATATAGCTATATTTTTTATATATTAAATTGGTAGCTGATTCGAGCGGCGCTTACGTATTAAATATATAGTATAGGTTAAACACATAAATTATAAGCTTACATATATACTGACTGAGTACGGGTATAAGTAGAGTCGCGTCCCCAGAAGCGACTCACACGTTCCTTCTCGTTATTTTTATTATTTGTTTATTGGTATCAATGACTGCTTCTAATTCTCTTAGTTAGTCATTTCCTAGTATGGCGTCAAATGATCTTAAAGTTGGTAAAAGGAAAAATTGTACATTAGTACCTGGTATATTAAAAAGATTGGCCATTTTGTAGTGGGTTATTCTAATACTACCACTAACGGTTACTGCATTAAATGGTTTTTCATTTAAGGTGGGGTTATTGACGTGTTTGGGTTGAATATAGCTTTTGTTTGAACCTGTATCTATTAATACATTTAGAATTTCCCACTCCTCAGTTTACATTCGATGTAAGGCAATGAGGAGTTTTTTATACTAAAAATGAAGATCACTATATTGTTCTGGATTTGCATTTACGTTATCGTCACCTGGTTCTTGCAAGTATTCTTCAAAACCCTGTTCGAAGTTGTTTTCATTCTCGTAGTCTGTTTTTAATTGTTCGTATTCTGCCATCGTAGCGTAATTTTCGGCGTCAGCTAAGGTGTTGGTTTCTTTTTCATTTGTTTGGACGTTGAACTGTCTCTGTTTCTGCATAATTCTGCGCTGCACCAAATTTGATCTTGGTGCTGGGATCGGTTTTTGATTTGATCCTCTAAATCCTGAAATTGGGGTTTTGTTATTAGCATGAACAGCGCGGAAATTTTGATTTTCTAGTTTAAGACACAGGTGTAGTGCCGATGGGAGGTCTCCCTTACTGGTTCCCCCTTCTTAAAAGTTGGGGGGGATTTCTTCTTAACCTCTTTTTTTAATATCTTTTGCTTTTTTTCTTTTTTTTTTTTTTTTTTTTTTTTTTCTTCTTTTTTTTTTTTCTTCCTCCCCTTTTTTTTTTTTTTTTTTTTTTTTTTTTTTTTTTATCTTTTTAATTTTTTTCTCCTTTTTTTTTCCTTTTTTTTTTTTTTTTTTTTTTTTTTTTTTTTTTCTCTTTTTTTTTTTTCCCTTTTTTTTTTTTTTGGTCCCCCCTTACCTCCTTCCCTTTTTTTTCCTTCTTTTTCCCCTATCCCAATACCCTTTTCTTTTCCCCCCCATTTTTTCCCTTTTTCTTTTAACTATCCCCCAACCTTTTTCTTTTTCCTTTTTCTCCTCCCTCCTTCCTTTTTCTTTTTTTCTTTTTTTTCCTTTTCCCTTTCTTTTTTTTTTCCCTTTTTCCCTTCTTTTTTCCTCTCTCCTTTCTTTTTCTTTTGTTTTTTTTTTTCAAATTCCTCTTAAGAGCTAGATTAATAACTTGGTCAGCAACGTTGAGAAAGTCAGCGTTTGGATTGATTATATTTTTAATTAGTCCTGGTAACGACTGTTCTAGTATTGTAGTCACTAAGGTAGTTACCATCTGCGTAACTTCTTCCCTATTGTTATTTTGTCTATTTGGATCATGGGCCAGAACGGCTGGTCTGATTAAGTTGTCGGGGTTTGCCATTGTAAAATGTTTTAATATTATTTAATGAGATATGAATACTCGAAATTTTTTTCTTTCTTGTCTTATGTTTAAATTGTACACTTTTGTGTTTCTTTTCCTGTCTGGCAGATGTTTTCTTAGAATTTTCGTATTCACTTTGTTTTCTTATCACCTTACTTACCTTAACATCGTTGAGATGTGGCTCCTCCAACGGGTGATCCGGAATTGGTCCTTTTTGGATGCTATAAACCTACTCAGGTTCCTGAGATTCACTCCTTGTTGTTGGCTTTCCTGAGTACGGAACTCTTTCAGGAATGGTAGTCCACCAATGGGCTATACCGGGCAATATAACGAAGTATTGTTGCGAGTTGAACCGGTATTTTGCGTTTCGAGACCGACGGCTGCAAGTTGTTGCAGTTTTCGCGAACGTACTAAACTTTTTGTTGCATTGTTCACTAGTCAGGTCCCTGTTCGGGCGCCAGTTAATTTTGTCCTTTTAACAAAAGGAAAAATTCTTTTTATTTGAGCAAATGTAGTTATTTATTCGAATCAAATTTATCAACTGACTTAAGCTAGTGTACAAAATCTTAACGTAACCTATTATTCGACGCGGCGGAATGTTGGCAGCGGTAGAACGGTTAGCAGCGGCAGTGGGGTTTCGGGAGAACCGACTCTGTGCAGACGCACTGTCAGCATTGTCGCTGTGTCAACGATGGGGTGGGGCGATGATGATCCGAAATGAGCGGTTCTTGAGAAGTTCACCTCTCGGCGCATGTTCGGGCAGGAAATGGAATTTTACTTTTTGATATTTTTCTTGCGCAATGTTATTGCAAGTGGCAGGGCAACAAACTATTGTGCAAGATTTCTTTTGATTTATGGTTTGTGTGTCGTTGAACTCTTTTGGAGTTAACTTGTACGCTTCTATTGTATGCACTTCCCGACGTGGACCAATATTTTCTGTCCGGCTCTATACGTGACTAGAACTCTTCAGAACGAGCAAACCTCGATCCACGACCTGAGACCCACTCTCCCCAATTCCAACCCGAAGTGCCCCTCGCCTTGCTGGTTCTTTTGGTGGCCGAACTCCCGCTCGCTGCTCTTGAGCCCAACCGTTCTCTCTCTCCCCAATTTGAGATACATTTTGGGTACTGGTCCTGTAGCCTGCTTTCGGGTGGAAGCTTAATACGTTCGACGCTACAAGCCACTTAAAATATTAGGAGTGCAAGGGCTCTGGCATGGGCATGGGCACAGGCACAGACACGGGCTCGGAGTAATTGCCAAGACGTTCGACAGAAATTAAATGTCTTTCAAATGAAAGGAAAATCATTGCCAGCTGCTTCGGAAATGGATACCGCAATAAATATATCTAGGAGGCTGAGGGGCTGCTCTTGTGACTGAGATTGGTCCTTCCTTTTCAGTCAGTTTCATTTAATCAGAGTACTCAGAACGACACAAGCCTCGAATTGAAGTAGCTGTCTAGAAGTAGCTGCAACAGAGAATCAATTTACATATGCGTGCAGAGCACACTGTTGATTGTGCTGGGACAGGGACAAAGTAGACTTCGCACCTCAGCAGACAAAACGCAGATGGGTGACACAGAGAGCGCTGGTTAAGCTTGGTTCGTACTCATTCCACGCAACTGATTTGATTCGAAATTTTTAATATTTATTAGCTACCTCTACGGCTCTTTGTTTGACCCTTACCAACAAAAGGAATCAGCATGCGGCCGTTATATCTCGCTGACTCCCTATTCGGATAACACGCTATACCCAATAACTCGAATAAAGGATTTGGTCGTGCAACATGCGTGAAGACCAGACCCATTTGCTGCATCGCCTCTACCGGATTTTCCGGCTCGGTTTTCTTCGCCATCTCGCAGTGCAAGTGCAGCACGCGATCGTTGAAACGCTGCTCGATCTTTTTCAGCGTAAATGAAGACTTCGGCTGCATGGTCGCTGCCAAGTCGCGCACAGCTCCCATCGCACTGGCAAATACCTCCAAGCTTTCCACGGGTGGCGGCAGCTGTGCCCAGTACAGATCCTGCACCAGTTCGATGTGTTCGCGAAAGGACTCCCTGCTCTCCCACATTTGCAGCAGACTGGCCCTGAAGCGTTGCACATCCTCCGCGTCGCACTGCAGCAGCTCCACAAATCGGCGCGTCCGCTCCGGCAGCAGCAGCAGACGCTGCTCCACATCCACACGGTCACATTGAGTGTAACACTCTGAGGTCTCGAGCTCGGTCTGCACCGCCTGGACGCAAGTGGATATTGACTCCGTTTGGACAATGGACACGTAGTCGGCCGTGGCAGTTGGCGCTGCCTCCAAACTCGCATGCTGCGAACGGAAGGAAAGCATCGATGTATCCGAGTGGACGGTGTGAAGGGAAAACATCGAGTAGAAGCTGTTGCTCGACAGACTCCGCTGCAGCGCACGGCGGCGCACTCGGCCGTGAAAGATGCGGCTCCAGATGAACCGTTTGAGCATCTTCCGCTTGCGTCGCTTCGAAAAGAGTTCCTGTTTATGCTCCATCTCTGGCTGCTCCATGTCCTCAGGATTCTTGGCTGCGAGTATTTGGTCCAGCTGCTTCACGCTGCATCTATCACCTGGAACGAAAAGAAACGAGAAGGAACGTGTAGGTTCCTTTTGGGGGGCCCCCCTTTTTTTTTTCCCCTTCTCCTTTTTTTTTTTTTTTTTTTTTTTTTTTTTTTTTTTTTTTAAAAAAAAAAAAAAATAATTTTTTTTTTTTTTTTCCTAAAAACATGTGTGTGGGAGTATCGGCCTCGCTCTGCCGCTGTTCCTTGGAGGGAAAGGAAAAGAAAAAACTATAAGTCTCATCCACATGTGGCACTCGTCTCCTGTTTACCCACCTCAACGTCGCACAGGACACAGCCCAGTTGCAGGCTTGGCCGGACTGTCGTAGAGCTCGTGGGTGAGACTAAAGCCCTCCGGCAAGACTCCAATTTCACGCTCCATGCGGTGGCACAGCTCATCCTTGGTGCGCAGCTCATCCTCCAGGCAGTGGGCACGCTCCTCGGACTCCTTCAATTGCGACTCCATCTGCCGGATCTTGTTCTCCAACGTGCCCACCTCCTCTTTGAGCTCCCCATTGGTGACTTCGATGTGCATGAAGCTCTTGCGCAGATCGTACATTTGGCTGCGCAGAGCTTCGGCCTCCTGCTTCAGCGCCTCCTCGGTTCTCGCCTGCAGCTTCTTGGCGAAACTGAGGTCATCGATCAGCGCCTGGCAGCGTCGCTTCTCGTTCTCCAGGGCCACGGCCATCTGTTGCTCCGCCTCCAGCTGCTCCTGGGGCTGGAGCAGATCGTTATACTCTTTGGTCAGTCGCATCAGGCAGGTCTTCAGGCCCAGTTCGGTCTCCTCCAGCTGCTGGATCTTCTACGCTGCCGCACGCGAATCCTCGCGCAGGCAGTCCTGCAGCTGGGCAATATTCCGCTTGAGGGACATCTCCTTGGCCAGATACGCCTCCTCGCGCTCCTTGTGCTCCTTCTCCTGTTCGGCCCAGTGCGGGTCGGCCGACTTCATGTCCTCGTAGTGGCGTGCATCGAGATCCTTTAGCTGGCTGCGCAGCACCTTGACCTTTTCCCGCAGGAAGCTGACATCCCGCGCGTCACAGCTGTGCCGTGGACTCTCGCCCTGTTTGAGTGTGTCCTCGGGCTTGGCATCGGCATCAGCACATTGTCCGGAGTAGAGGCGGGCACTGGGACTAGCGGTGGATATGTCGTTGCCCATTTTGGCCAGAGCCAACAGGCGACACATCAACAGCAGTGGCAGAGATCGACGCAGTGCCTCCAATTGTCGCTTCGTTCGCTGCCGCTCCTCGTGCAGATGCTCCAATTGCGTCTCCGCCGCACCCAAATCCTCTCTCAGTATCGGCACTCGGCGTGGCAGTCCTTGTACTTGGCCCCCAATGCGTCCTTGCTGAACTCTAGCTCCTCGTTCCGCTGCCGTGTGATCTCCAGTTCCACCTCGTTGCGCTGCAAATGCAACCGCGTGTCGTTCTCCGCCTCCTCGAACTCACACTTGGCCACCTCCAACAGGGCGTTCTCTCGCGCCTCCTTCTCCAGCAGCACCTCTCTCTCACAATCCGCTGGTGGCTCTGTGTATGCCGCAGACGCTGATCTGCTTTGGTCTGTCTAAAAACAGAATACCAAAAAATGTAATTTAATTTTTTGTGTATTTTTTTTTTTTTGTGATTTCAACGCCTATTGGCGTTAGTGGTTGGTCTGTTGTAGCAGCGACCAGAAACGATGTATCGATATGTGCGAGACACTATCGATTATACTGCAACTTTCTAGTATTCATAGAGATGAGTAATTGGCAACGTGATCGAATTTGAATTTGTATTTTTCTCAAAGAGAGTAATTGGCCAAAAGAAAACTTCCAAGCCAAGAAACTAAGTTGATATGTTATATACACAATTACATTCGATGTGTTTAAACGACGCGAGATTAAAAGTCTAATTTAGCTTCTCTTACAAATTTCGCGAGTTCCCTCATATGTAGAAGGATATTTGCTTTAAACAAATCGTGCGTAGAGTTGTAATACTTAAATATTTTAAATTTACGCCTTAGGGGCATGAGTCTTGTGCAGTTGAAAATCAGGTGATTTGCAGATTCAGTTACGTTACATGTTGGACATAGGTCACAACTAACTATTTTGCATTTTTTCAAAAAAACGTTGTCATACGTATGATTTATCATGAGTCGATTCAGGAGTCTCATATCCTGAGCGTTCCATTTAACCTTCTTGTGCCAGGGTTCCCCTGGAACATTTGGAAATAAATCAAAGAAAAAACCACCAGACAATGAGGAAGCCTCCTTGTAGTAGTCATTCCATAAGGCGAAAACTCTTTTCTTGACCTCTCGACATGCTTCACCTAACGTATAGTTCAGCCTAACAAACACCCCATTTGAGATGGCAGATTTTGCAGCTTCATCCGCTTGTTCGTTTATTGGGATACCCATATGACCTGGCATCCAGTAGATGTCTACAGAGATTAATTCTGGCCATACCAGTAAGTTGTGAATATTTGCCACTGGATAGGCATCTGATTCTGCATTTTTTAACATATATATAGCTGCTAAACTATCCGTAAATATAGCTACCTTAGTTAGTCTTAATCGCTTGGCAATGAGACAGGTCATGTTAATTGTAAATAATTCAGCCATAGCAGACGAAATTTTTATCTCTGATTTAAATCTATAAGTCTTTTTTCCGTTTACATCGATAATACCCATACCCACTTTACTATCACATATTGAGGCATCACTTGCAAAGATATGGTACTTTGTTTCCTTGAGATTGTGGAGAATTTCATTATACATAACAAGAATTTGTTCTTTAGGTACATTTAGTTTGTTTATATTAAAAGGTTTACTATGTAGATGCAGTCTTTTATTTGCAGTGAAAGTCACTGCTGGTTTGGTCATTTCAAAAATATCCCTAAACTTGTTTGCTACTATCGTGTAAGACGAATTTACTGATTGAGAGCAGGTGTAACTATTGTAAAGATCGTAGTTTTGAGTCTTTAATCTCAAAAGCTCTTTGGCAGTTAAAAACATTGCTCTGAAGTTTGGGGGCATTTCACCCGCCAACGCAAAAATCACATGCTTTGGAGTATCTGGTGTTACCCCTAAGCATCGACGAAGCGCAGCGGCTTGTCTCGAAAAAAGTTTCCAAAGTTACCTTTATTTAGGTTTGCCATGGTGGTCGACGCATATTCAGCTTTTGATCTAATGTGTGCTTTGTATATATTTGTGGCAACTTGAGGTCTTAGGCCACTCTTAATATTGGTGGCCATTTGCAACAGTTTCATGCCAACCCCAGATTCTTTCCTTATTTTTTCTACATGTTTCTTGTCAGACAAACTCGATGTGATTATTCTACCCAGAAACTTTATTTCCCTGACTTCAGGAATACTTTGCAGATTCATAACGATATTTAATTTCGTTTTTTTGAATGGTGTCATAGCCATAACCGAACACTTAGTTGGATTCAGGTTGAGTCCCAGATCCTCACAAAGGAGCTGAAAACTTTCGATCTTGCCTTGTAAATTTGTTGCAGCCTCACAAAAAGTGGGTTTGGCTGACAAGATTATGAAATCATCAGCAAATTGAAAAATCTTGGTGTCGTTGTCCTCAATTTGATGTAACCGAAAGGTATACAGATTAAAAAGAACTGGCGACAGACAGCTTCCCTGTGGCAGACCATTTGTAACCTTCTCAGTCTCCGAACCTAAGTGTAAAAACCTTACTGACAAGAAATTTAGAATCCATAGTATAATTTGGTTAGGAACTTTTATCCACAACATGATTTTTTTTAAAAATGCCAAATTTACACAGTTATACGCATTTTCTATGTCAAGGCAAGCAACTACTATTTTCTTATTTTGCCGTTTGAGGCAATGAATGGTTGACAAAAGATCGTTAATACACATGGAAGCACTTTTCTTTTTCCTATAAGCATAACACCTAAAGGGCAGTAACTTGTTCTTTTCCACAAACTCAGACAATCTATTTTTAACCATGCCGTTTACAGATTTCGCAAGAACTGAGATTAGCGATATTGGTCTGAAGTTTTTGATGTCATCTAGTGGTTTACCACATTTTGGAATTGGACAAATCTTAATGCTTCGCCACGCATTTGGAAATTGGCAGCTATCATATAACTCATTAAAACAAGACAATAGTTTTTGTATTACCTCTTCCGAAAGAGATGCTAGCATTTCATATGTGATCCCATCAATGCCACCAGCCGTTGATCTTTTATTTCTAATAACCTCACTTAATTCCTTCATAGAAAATGTTTCTGTACTCTGCGAGTTAGCCATGTTATTAGGAACAGTTGCAGTTAACTCTGTTTGTGGAATTTGACTGCTCAGAAAGTCTAGATATTCCTTGTTATTGGATGGAGACCACTCTTGCATCTGAGGTTTCCCTAGACCTTTAAGATTCCTCAAAAATTGCCAAGATTTCCTAGACGAAGGACTCTGATTAATCTCTTCAATTTTATCCTGATAAGAGTTTCTCTTTGCTTTTTTCACAGCATTTTTCCATTTTAGTCGAGCTTGGCTGGCCGCTTCAAAGTTTTCTGCATTTGGATATTTGATAGCTTTAGCTTGCGTAGACTTAAAAATTCTATTTAAAAGTGTAAGTTCGTCAGTCCACCAGAACTTTGGAGACCTTTTCTCTAATATGTGAGTGCATGACCTAATTTCATTTTTCACCTTGTTTGTTATATCATTAATGTTCTGAAACTCTCTAATGTTGTTCAGCTTTGAAAGTAACTTTACTTTAGACAGAAAGAACTTTGGTTTTATTTTGATATTCTGGATTGTAATTGATATAGGAAAATGATGGCTGCCACCAATCCTTAGCGGACGGATATGCCAGTCAAAAAGCAAATCAGAGTTGGTAAAAGTCAAATCCAAAACTGAACCCGACATTAGATTTAGAGACTGTTTAAAGGTTAAGCTCCCATCATTCAACCACTTGAAACCAGCATTTAAGGAAACATCTTCTATGAAACGACCTTTGGAATTGGTCATACTATCACCGAATACACTATTACGAGCATTAAAATCTCCACATATGAATACGTCTTGAAGATTTTCCATGCTATCAAAAAGTCTTTTAATGTCTGTTTTAAAATCATCTAGAGGTACATTTGGCTCACAATAGGCTGAAGCTATTGTGAGATTTCGGGATAAATTGGTTGTTTGTATAATTGATATGTCAGATGTAGCAATGAAAGGAATTTTTTTGAAAAGAATTTTATTTTTTACTAGTACCGAAGTACCTCCATAATTGTCAGCTCTAAGTTTTTCAGCAGCTTTAAAATTTAAAATGTTTCTAAAAGTAGGATCATCTCCATGGGAGAAGATCTCAGAAAGACACGCAAAATCAAAATCTTCATTATTAAGGAGAAACTCTAGGTCATTTTTATTTGCTTTGAGCGATTGAATGTTGTATTGAAATATTTTAACTGACATGTTTATTGTGTTTTTAAAGTCTGGCTCTGATTCAAACTTTTCTCCAAAAACATTCTACTAGATTTGCCTGTTCTTATAAATTTTTCTTTTAAATCCTGAAAGGACTCACATAACACTTCATCCGAATCAATGAATGGTGTTATTAAGCGAAAAAGTTGAGCACAAATATCAGCAAACTTTATATCCTCCTTCACTGGGTCTTGGAATTTATGTTCTCAAGTGTCATGAGTATAAGATGGTAATGAAAAATGATGGAATTTTTGTTGTGGGGGAACTAAGGTGTTTTTTACTATTGAGGTGTATCGGTTACTATTTATGATATTGTTTACAAGCTCGTTTTTATCTATTGTCTCAGGCATTTTCGATGGTAGAGCAGGAAAAGCGTTTTCATTTTGGGATAATAAATCAAATCGATTATTTATCGAGTATTGGGATGTCACTTCTTTCCTCGACAATTTCTTTACACACATAACTTTCATTATTTTTTCCTCAAGTGCCCATTTTGGACATACGTTCTTATCACGAGCCGTGTGTTCATTACTGTTACATAAAATGCATTTGTACACCTGACAATTCGGAGATGTGCACTCCGGCGCACCACAACGTAGACAACGCTTCTTTGCTTTACACGTTCTTGAACCGTGTATCGAGTTTAAGTGCATGTATTAGTAATTTTAAAATAAACATATGGCATATCCCTGGGGCTTGGCTTGGCTGGGACTTGGCAGTTCGAGAACTGACATAGTGGCCCGAGCTTGCTACACACCTGTTCGGCTGACGGCATCATGGCATCAAGATCCAATTGCTGGACACATTGCAGCAACTGTTGCAAGCAGCGTTTGTCCCTGTCCGCCAAGAGTTTTTTTCTTTTTACGTTTTGAACTCTAGAACGGATCCACAGCTTAGAATTTTCCTAAGGAGCACGACCTGGCCTTTTGATCTGTTTAAATACGATCTAAGGATCTAAGCGGAAAGGGCGAAAGCTTCTCTTCGATGCGCTGCTCTGCACTGGCTCAAGCTTAGCTCAGCTGTTCTAAGTCCAAAGCTTGCACGCACCCACCCCAAACTTGTAAGATACCTATTTCAGGCTGGGATATGCTTCAGCCTGTCCAGGGTCCTCTACAAGAAATTTGTAGATGTTTGGGAACTAAAGGTTCGGGGCTGGCCTCGCTATGTCCGAAAGAGCAGTAGGCAAGGTGGGAAGAATGATGACGCGGTAGCTTTTGTGGTTTTTGTTTATTATTAATGCTTTTATTCGTTTTACTTGTTTACAATTTCGAGACCTGCTAGTCTCGCTGGTCGTGTTGTGAGCTGGTGGACTGCTTAGTATAGTGTCTTGCGTTTGTGACTGCCTAGTGCAGTGTCTTGGGTTTGGGCTGATGGACTGCCTAGTACAGCCTCTTGGGTTGGGGCTTATGGACTGCCTGCTTTTTTATACCCGTACTCAAAAAAGAGTTAAGGGGTATATTAGATTTGTGGTAAAAGTGGATGTGTGTAACGCAGAGAAGGAAAATTTTCCGACCCCATAAAGTATATATATTCTTGATCAGCATCAATAGCCGAGTCGATATAGCCATGTCTGTCTGTCCGTCCGTCCGTCCGTCCGTCTTGTTGAGCGCCTGGATCTCAGAGACTATTAGAGTTAGGTTAACCAAATTTGGTTTCCAGACTCATGTGATATCACACTGCTACAAGTGTATTTCAAAATTTCGCCCCGCCCCCTTCCGCCACCACAAAGAATGAAAATCTGTGGCAGGCACAATTTTAAAGATACGATAAAACTAAAACAGCAGTATCGTAGAGTATGCCCATATCTACCAGATTGCCAAATCTGAACTAGATCGGATCATAATTATATTATATTATATATATATATATATATATATACATATATTTATATATATTATATTATATGCTCAAAAATGTATATGCTGACTGAGTACGGGTATAAGTAGACTCGCGTCCCCAGAAGCGACTCACACGTTCCTTCTCGTTTTTTGTCTGGACGTTGATATGCTAGACTGCACCATCAAGTGGCCCATGCGACACCAAGCCGAACCCTGCAGCCCTCCTCCCGCCCAACCGACCGAGGGGCGCTGCCGCATGACGCGTGTTACCGTACCGATCGCGAGCATGCAGGAAAGATAGGTGTTAGACTAAAATTCGAGGTAAATAAGAGCTAAACACAACTCAAAGAGCTACCCATGCAAAGATAGCTAAGAAATATAACTAATTACGGGAAAAGTATGTTAGTATTAGTGATTTAAGAAGAGGAAGGGAATTAGTAGTTGATATTATGTGGTAGAGGGAATTGAAGTCCGAGCAAAGGACCCTAAATGGTTCGTGCAAGGAATCATTCGATCTACTAAGCGGAAGGAACAAAGGAATGAAGTTTCTAGTAGATCTAATAGGAATCGTAAAGTTTATCCGGCTCAACAAGTCAGGGCTATCTACGTCACCCTTGATCAGTGTAACGTCTAAACTTTTGTTGGCCTGAAATGCAACGATTGGGATTCGCCTTCTAGCCGCTGACATCTCAAGTCACTCAAAAGCTGGTTCGCGTGATGTTTCACAGAAAGAAACACCACCCCCTATTGTACCTCTCGGCCAACAGAGTCCCTCTGACTCGATACAACCCTTTAGAAGTCCCCTGTTACCGGATATAATGGCTACACTATCTTCTAAAAGCGGTTGCACTAGAGCAGACGAGCGAATGCAGGTGGTTTTGCTGCTGGGGAAGTGGTCGGGGGGGGACTCTCTGGCATCAGCTAGCGTATCAGCCTGGGGGGGGTTCTTGACACCTCCACTCAACACACCTACAGCACATATTATTAAGAGTCCCGTAAAGTTGGATGACCTTACACGCAGCACTAACATAACACAAGAAAAAGAGAAGAATTCTAATACATGGGGACTCAAACCTATCCGATTGCGATTACCGAGCTGTTATGGTATTGCTTCTTCCTCTATACCCACCCTACTAATGATCTTCCAATGGCAATGATATTCGGAAGATCCCTTTCCGATTACAACACCGTAGTTACCTCCTTTTTTAACCCATTCAGGAAAACCTAACACTCTGGCTTACTCCATTCTTAATATGTATTTATTTCAATGAAAACCCATGTTGATGAACGCATTGCAGCCGTTAAAGAATTTCTTCAATTTCTTTTTCTATTTTTGAACACTAAATTTTCTTACATTGTTTTGGTATTTTTGGTCGCGCTGCATCGCACTTTTGAGATTTTTTAGTGTTAAGACTAAAGCAGAACATGATGGACACTTTCGCTGCGTGAAAATAAAAACTATTAGTAATACAGTCCACTCAAAACCTTGGAAATAAATCATTTGTGTTCCATGAACATCGCAGTGGTTTATTAATCATCATATAGTTGGTCCTTCAACCGGGATAAGCTTATTGTTTAAAAATGGAAGACTTCAAGCTTGTGAAATCAGCAAGAAGCCGTGCGAAGGCAAGCATCCACGCGTTTGCTAACGGCGTCACAAGATCCACGTGCGGGATCAAACTTGGAATTGGAGCAAATAACCGTGTTATTGGAGAGGCTCAATACCGTTTGGAAGGAGTTTGAGACAAAATGGCCCTTTACGATGAGGAGGAGGGGTATGTTGATCCAGCCATCGACAACGAGACATACGAAGACAAGTACTTGCGTGCCAACGCGTTACTTCACTCGCTAAAACGCGCTTGCCTGCCAAGGGAGAACGAGGGAGGAAACAACGCCAGGGGCAACCATAGCGACAGTGAGAGCCCATCGGGATCACAAGCATCGGGATCAGGAAACGAAAACTTTGTTCGTTTTCTACAACAACAACAAGAGCTGAACGAGCAATTGGCGCAACAACAAACCACGTTTTTGAGCGCAAATTCGACAGCAAATGGAGTGCAAAGCGAATTGCCAAAAATACACATCAAGCAGTTCAATGGTGACTACAAGGAACGGCCTGCTTTCATGAACCTCTTCGAAAGTACGGTTCACAGCAATCAGCATTTGACAGCCATTCAAAAATTGCACTACTTGAAAACATATGTTATTGGAGAAGCAGCTGATTTGATACGACATATGCCAATAACAGAAGCAGCTTATACTGCTGCTTGGACTTGCCTCACGGAGCGTTACAACCGACCACGCCACATTATAAAACGAGAAGGAACGTGTGAGTCGTTTCTGGGGACACGACTCTACTTATACCCGTACTCAGTCAGTATATACAGCTTATGATTTTGTAGAATTTGGAAAAAAAAAAAAATTTTACATTTTACATTTTTTTGCTACATCTGCTATCTACATCTACATATACAATGTCTATTCTACATCTAACATGTAGATTGTACGTGTTCCATTTAGATTCTACATCTCCTCCGCTAGGGGTTGCTCGCGCACTGAACGCGGCAGAGTGTGCGAGCGAGAAAGAGAATCAGTAGCGTCAGCAGCGCTGGAGAAGGAGAGGGAACCAACAGAAAATTCATTTCTTCATTCTGGCTATAATTATGATCCGATCTGATTCAGATTCGGCAATCTGGTAGATATGGTTATTTTCTACGATACTGCGCTTTCAGTTTTATCGTATCTTTAAAATTGTGGCTGCCACAGATTTTCGTCCTTTTTGCGGGCGGAAGAGGGCGGGGCGAAATTTTGAAATACACTTGTAGCAGTGTGATATCACATGAGTCTGGAAAACAAATTTGGTTGCCCTAGCTCTTATAGTCTCTGAGATCCAGGCGTCAAACAAGACGGACAGACGGTCAGACGGACAGACGGACAGACAGACATGGCTCTATCGACTCGGCTATTGATGCTGATCAAGAATATATATACTTTATGGGGTCGGAAACGTTTCCTTCTCTGCGTTACACACATCCACTTTTACCACAAATCTAATATACCCCTTAACTCTTTTTTGAGTACGGGTATAAAAATACTCTGCTGGACACATTTGTGAATTTACCTTCGACATCCAGAGCAGATGTTTCAATTCTACGTAAGGTGACAGATGGAGCAACGGAGATTGTACGCGGCTTGGATGCAGCAGGGCAAACTAATAGGGACTGCTGGATTATACATTTCATTCTGGCCAAAATTGACGCTGAAACCCGACGCAAATGGATTGAAGGAAGTCGCGAGCTGGAATCGCCAACTGTAAACGATTTACTCAAGTTCTTAGACCGGCGCTGCGAGGAATTTGAGCTTATCAAAAGTGAGACTAACACAGACTTCAAGGTTGGTGCACAAAAAAACAAAGCCAAGCGATCGTCACACGCTATGGTATCGCTGGAAGAAGGTGCTTGTGTAAAATGTAACTCCAAGGAACACAAGATCTACATTTGTCCGCAGTTTGGGGACTTATCAGTCGAACAGAGACGAACATTCGTTAAAGCTAAGTCATTGTGCTTTAACTGTCTCAAGCTTGGGCATGTGTCACGAAAGTGTGAATCAAAATTCACATGCAAGTTTTGCCATACTCGTCACCATTCTCTACTACATATAGAAAATTCTACTTCGCAGGCTGCTGCAACAAGGGCGCATCCAAGAAATAACGAGCAGCGCATCGTTACGCTTCAGAATGTTTAAGTTCGTCTTTTCTGCAGATATAGTAAAAATGTATCGACAAATCTGGGTGGCTGCCAATCATTGCAGTTACCAGCGCATTGTATGGCGAGAAGATGAAAGCACGCCTATCAAGCACTATGAGCTCTCCACAGTAACATACGGCACGTCTAGCGCACCATTCTTGGCAGGGAGGGTCCTGGATCAGCTAGCTCACGACCATCAACACGAGTTTCCCACTGCAGCTAAAATCTTAAAGGAGGAGTTTTACATGGACGACGTACTCACGGGAGCATACACAGAGGAAGAGCTTATTTGCAAGCGAGATGAATTGATTCAGCTAATGGAACGTGCAGGCATGGAGCTTGGCAAATGGGTCTCCAATTCATCACGCATTTCTGTCGGAACTCTTACTACAACCAAAACTCAAGGCAAGGGACTCCATTCTACAGCAAAAGTGCTTGGCATTCACTGGGATCCAGGAAAAGATACTTTATCGTAAAACGTTTGCCTTTCATCGAATCCGGACAGCAGCAAACGACAAGTGCTGTCGGACGTGGCACGCATCTTTGATCCACTGGGCATTCTGTCGCCTGTGGTGGTGCAATTTAAAATTCTGTTTCAAGAATTGTGGTTACTCGATCTCAACTGGGATACGGAACTTCCTCTAAAAATTGCGGAGGGGTGGAAGAAATGCCGTAACGATCTAAATGTACTCCAGGAACTTCGTCTTCCACGATTTGTTGACAACAAGGAGGATCACATCGAACTGCATGGATTTTCAGATTCTTCCATCAAGGCATACGCCGCAGTCGTCTATAGCATATTGGTACAGGCAAATGGCACCGTATCTGTTTCACTCATCGCAGGAAAAACCAGAGTTGCTCCTCTGAAGCAGCAGTCACTACTGCGCCTCGAACTGTGTGGCGCTCTGTTGTTGAGCCGACTAATCGTATCTATCAAGGCTGCTCTACATCATAAGAACATTGACATACATGCATGGTGTGACTCAACTCTAGTTCTGGCTTGGCTTTCACAGCAGCCATCGAAGCTTAAAACATTTGTTGCAAACAGAACGTCAGAAATACTCGATGCTATACCACGCAATGCATGGCATCATGTAAATACAAAGGAAAATCCTGCTGACTGCGCCACGCGAACCATGCTCGCAGCAGAACTGCTCAATTTCGACCTGTGGTGGATGGGACCTTCATGGCTGCAAGATCCAGAAAAACTCGCGGTAAGGTTGAGCTCTACAAAATTCTGTTCTTCCCTTTCGGAAAACTATGGCAACGAAGAAGTGAAGACCACCGCATTGACAACTCAGGAAGACCACTCATTTTCACCGCTCGAAGCACTGGTGCAGCGCGTCTCGTCCTGGACAGAACTGGTTCGCATTGTAACTTACGTCTAGCGCTTCATCCAAGGGACCAGGACCCCTAAATCAGGCATGTTGGCAAGTAGCAAAATGCTGAAATTCGAGGAGATCCAGGCGGCTCGCATTCTTTGCCTACAAACTGCTCAGGAATGTTTTAAAGAGGATCGCAATCTGCTGCTGGAGAACAAGCCACTTCGGAGCCGCTCTCAGCTGCTCAAGCTCTCACCGATTGAATGTAAGAATGGCCTCCTACGAGTTGGTGGACGGCTGAGCAATTCTCAATTACCAGCTGATGTCAAACACCCTATACTTCTTCCGAAATCGCACCGCATCACAATACTGATTTTGGAACATGAACATGCATCAAACCTTTACCCAGGCGTCTCGGCTCTCTTTGTTATTATGAGTCAAAAATATTGGATTTTTGGTGCGCGTAATCTTATAAGAAATCTGGTCCACAACTGCATAAGATGTTTTCGCCAACGTAATCACACAGAGCACCAATTCATGGCCGATTTACCAGGCATTCGTATCACCGAAGCTCTGCCCTTCCAGCACTCAGGCTGTGACTATGCTGGACCATTTATACTAGGGAAAGGAGAGGACGCAATCCACGAAAAACGAAGGGCTACATATGTTTGTTTGTGTGCCTTGTAACATCAGCCATACACCAGGAATTGGCCTCCGACCTGAGCACAGACACCTTCCTGGCCTATCTTCGTCGATTTATGTCCCTCAGGGGAAAATGCTCCCAGATCTTCAGCGATAACGGAACAAATTTTGTTGGTGCCAAACGGGCGCTAGATGAGATGCAGCAACTTCTATCTTCGCAGGAGCATCAACACACCGTAGCCCAACCGCTGGCCAACGATGGAATTAAATGGAGTTTCATACCGCCACATTCGCCACACTGGGGAGGAAAGAGGAAGTCATCCGTGCGTTCCGTCAAACTGCACCTTCGTCGCGTTGTAGGAAAGACGACGTTAACCTTCGAACAAATGCAGACTCTAATTGTTCAGATTAGTGCGGTTGTGAACTCTCGACCGTTATGCTATACACCAGACACAGACCTCACATACTTGTCTCCAGCCCACTTTCTAATTGGTCGCCCATTCACAACCATTCCGGAAGGCGATCTATCTCATTTGCCAATCAATCGCTTGGACTATTGGCAGCACTTGCAAGCAATGTACCAAGGATTTTGGAAGCGCTGGCATCAAGAATATTTAACATCCTTGCAGCAACGTCACAAGTGGAACAACAAGGAACGCAACATCTCAGTTGACAAAAATAAAAACTATTAGTAATACAGTCCACTCAAAACCTTATAATTAAATCATTTGTGTTCCATGAACATCGCAGTGGTTTATTCATCATCAACCCATTTTTCCATAACTTTATCCTCCCTCTTAAACATAAGTGTTATTCATATGCACATGATAGTAATCTACCTAAGTATAAGAATAGAAAGAACGATCAAAACAAAACGAAATGAAATGCTGGCTTCTGCTTGTGCAGGTCATAATTATAATATTCTTCCTCATACGAATATGCGAACAAAACAAACTTGTATAACGTTATTGCATCGTAGTGCTCTGCTATTTCACTGGCTTTCTTCTTCACAGTTTATTTCTTGCCAATAATTTTGTTTTCTTTTTCACTTATTTCCTTAATTTTTTACTTTACTTACGGATTTCGCAATATTTTGGTGTGGTATAACATACAAATATACAATTTACATACTCTACATGTGTCTGTCGACACTTCACTCACCCTTCATGTCCGGCGAAGGCCTTCGTCGTTGCGACGGGGTTTAGTTTTCTCCTGTTTTACTAATAAAATATAATTGTTATTTATATGTTTTACCACTATTTCTACCCACTTTATCAACTTAGGCGTTTGCAGTTTAGCTTGTTCTGTTCGCTTGCATTTTCTTTCCGTTTCTGTATTCTTTCGCTTTTCGTTTTCTGCTTCGGTTTCGTTACGTTAAATTTTTTTTTTTTTAGCTGTACAATAGATCAGACACTCAAAGAGAAGAGCAAAACCAAAAAGAGACAGAACAGGCTTCCGTGCGCCAAGTCGACTGCTGAATACTCTGACACGATTTCAAATTCCGAATAGCGAAATCTGCACTACGTAATGTAGCTTGGCTGGCTGCTGCAACTGCTCCAAGGGTGTGAAATTAATACTCTCTTAGACGATTGTGCTGAAGTTGTGGTGTAGTACGAAACTGGAGTTTAGGCCGCTACTGCTGACGCCTTGACAGAAATTCGCCGTTATCTCCCGAGGTTCATTGACCTGTTGTTTCGCCTTCTCTGCTTTCTGCACACTCAAACCAGGGGACTCTCGCGTCGAAGATGCTAGCGCTTCTTTTCTCGGGGTATACTCCAACCCTCGAGACGCGAGTGCCTAGGCTAGGGAAATTGCACATTGTAACTGCCTAGTTTTTCCAACAAATTAACACTCACCATAAAAATATCTAAATACACTGATTTTTATTGTTTTTCCTCTTCGATTTATTAGTTTAATTAAACAAACTGCCAGCGGATGTTTCGGAATTTCTTGGATTTAAATTTGTCTGGTATGCGCGTTGTCTCTCTTTTCCGTGATATGCACAATGCCACTGATACGTCTGCTCCGTAAGTGATTGGAAGTAAAAAGAACTACTGTCCGCTTACTGCGCTGCTCAATGCCCCCCAAGTAGATATCACAAGAGAAGAGAGATGTCAGTTTTGACATTTCGTCGTTCTCGCACCTCTCTTGCCTCTCATACATTATGCGTTATTGCCAGATTAATGCCATTTTACCTCTGTAAACTCCCAACTACATTTCACATTTTACCTCTGTAAGCTCCCAACTACATTTCACATTTTAACTCCCGCAAACTGTCCTCTACGTCAGGTTGTGCATAAAAAATCACACCAAGCATATTTCTACGACTAACTAAGGTTGGAAGGTTTATTAAAAGCAATCTACGAGGATAAGATGGCAGTCTCACACCTGCATCCCAGTTAAGACCACGCAGAGCAAAAAGTAAAAAGTTTTTCTGGACTGATTCTATACGGTCCTGGTGTACTTTGTACTGGGGGCACCATACACAAGAGCCGTACTCTAAAATCGGACGAACAAGCGAGATGTAGAGAGTCTTCGTTATATAGGGGTCGTCAAATTCCTTTGACCACCTTCTTATAAACCCAAGCACACCCATGGCCTTATTTACCATGGTAGAAATGTGTTCAGAAAACTTCAACTTTGGGTCTAATTTAACACCAAGATCATCAACCAAGGTAATTCTCTCAAGAGAACCACCGCCGAGGCTATAAGGAGCCAAAAGGGGGCTGGATCGATGAAATGTCATTACTTTGCATTTCGAGGCATTTAGGTGTAACATATTTGCACAACACCATGACTGAAAGTTATTGAGATCGGATTGCAAGCGAGAGTGAAATGAAATGTCCTTATACTGGACACAAAGTTTAACATCATCCGCATACATGAGTACTCAAGAGTCTGTTAATACTGAAGGCAGATCATTAATAAAGAGTGTGAATAGTAGGGGGCCTAGATGGCTGCCCTGTGGTACTCCAGAAGTAACCTTAACAGGTGAAGAGAAGGAGTTTTTGAAGAGGACTCTTTGAGACCTAGAACGAAGGTAGCTAGAAATCCATCTCAAAAGATTAGGCGGAAACCCTAAAAGGTCAAGTTTTTGTGCTAAAAGGGAATGGTTTACAGAATCGAATGCTTTACTAAAATTAGTGTAAATGACATCCGTCTGCAAGTTACCTTGAAAGCCTTTAATGATAAAAGAGGTAAACTCTAATAAATTTGTGGTTGTTGATCGTCGCCTTATAAATTTTATTTATTTATTTATTCGCCAACGGATAAACCTTATCTGGCTAAACTAACTTATTTCTATATTAAAAAATAAACAAACAAAATAAGGAACTTACAATTAAATAAGAAAAACTCAGAAAGCAACCGTCTGACGGCTCCTTTCCCAAGGCAAAAATCGAATCGCATCCCAGCAGGTCAGGGCATTCGATGTTACCCACTAATATATCGTATATAAATAACTGAGCCACAATGGTCCTTCGATCCTCGAGAGATGAGAGATGCACGAGGCAACATCTGCACTCATAGGACGGCAACGAAACGGAAAGTTGCAAAGGCTGGAGTGCAAACTTCAAAAACTTCCTTTGCAATCTCTCGATACGCGCAATTTGAACGACCCCAGTGGGGTTCCAAACCACCGAAGCATACTCAAGGCGCGAGCGCACAAGAAAAGAATAAAGACTTAGCCTCGTATATGGGTCCCTAAACTGGGATGAATTACGCGGAACAAAGCCGAACATAGCATAGGCTTTTGGCAAAATGAAGTTTAAATGCTCGATAAAAAGAAATTTTGAATCGAACAAGACCCCTAGGTCAAGTGTCTCTGTATGCTTCAAGAGCGGAAGGCCATCTAGCGAATATGAGGCCTGAACATTGAATACACACTTGCTAAAGGACACAAAGTAACACAAAGTAACAACCCCTAGGAGAACTACCATATTGCCGCGATGAGGGGGCTTAGTAAGCGTAAGGAACCCAAGAGCTTTACCGGCGGTAGCGTAATGCTGCCAGAAGGGCCACCCAAGCCGGGCAGGTCATGGGGGAGCGCCGAAGCTAAAAGTAGTTCACCCTGGCGGTAGGGATGAAACGCATCCGTTATGGGGGAATGTCCGATAACGAAAAAACAGTTAAGGTGCAGGGAGTCGGAGACCCAGTACCGGCGGTGATTGGGGGTGCGAGCGCAGGCCCCCCGGCGTCGATATCCTGTGACTGCAGGAAACCCGAGATGGCAGTGGAGTGCTTGGCTGCCAAATCGCGTAATGCCACAAGCAACAGAAGGATCCGCAAACAGAAAGGGACGATAGAGGATCTGGAACCGGGAACCACAGACGGAAGCTTCGTCTTCACTGGTCCCTCAGTGTCGGAGGCAGAGTTGGCTACTGCCTTCTCTCGACTCGGATACAACGAGGAGCCGCAGAAGGCGGAGCCACAAGTCACGGCTCCCAACATCCAGGTCGACTCGGGATCCACTACCTGTAACGGATGAGAAGACGGAGGCTGAGACCCTACGCAAACGGCTGTCGGGATACAGGCATCGGCAAAATACCTCCGTGGTATTAGCCAAAGACCCCCCGATACGCTGACGGCGAGGGAAAGGAGCCTCAAGAAGAAGCACGAGCAAAACGTGCGGAGGTACGAGCGGCTTAACGGAGTCGCTCCTACCAACGGAGACAAAGCCCCCCCAAGCGCACACGCGGCGGTGATTGGGGACCCCAAACCGTCGACTTCAGCGTCAGCATCAGCTGGCACGAAGACGAAGGTGGACCAACCCTCAAAGTCATCGTCTGCGAACGCGCGAGGGAGAAAGGGGAAAAAGTTGTCCGGGAAGCAGAGGGGGAAGACCACACCTCTGACGCAGAACACGGCGAGTGCCAAGGCACCACCAACGCCCTCTGTACAGAAGGCACGGTGGAACCGACTGGTCGAGAGCCAAGGTTCAAGCGACAGAGAACGGACGACTCCACAAAAGCTTCCGAGTCAAAGAAGGCGAAACCAGATGACATTCTGGCCAGCCTAGGATCGCTGGCCGAGCTGCAGGTAGCCATCATCGACCAAAGTCACCCAGAGGGGAAGATATCGGACGTCAATTGGCTGAAGGCAGAATCGGAGATCCTGACCGCCATGAAGGATGCCATTGTGCGCGCAGATAACCCGTTTGTCTGCGAGTTCAAGGGTATCAAGTGGAATAAGGGAGCCAAAGCAGTGGCCTGTGGCAATGCAGAAGCTCTTGAGTTTCTCAAAACCACGGTCCAAGGTTTTGGTGAACTTTGGCCAGGAGCGGCACTCCGCGTGGTCCCGACGGATCAGATTCCCAGGAGAACGATCATGAAGGTATGGATTCCTCCCCCGATTAAGGCGGATGAGGACACACTCGTTCTGATCAAGGCACAAACTCCTTGCAACGGACTGCCGCATATCCTTTGGTATGGGCACCCTGGCGGTAGCAGTACCGCGACACCCCAGGTCCGCTGAATAGCATGAAGGTGGTGCAGATTAATCTGCATCACTCAAGTGTACCATCGGCGGACCTGCTGCGGCTTATGGAGGAGAAGGCGGTGGACGTGGCCCTCATCCAAGAGCCCTGGATCGTAAGTGAAAGGGTTCGGGGACTGAACGGTCGCGGATACCGCCTTCTCACGCCACACCCCGCGGGTAAGCCAAGAACCTGTATCGTGGTAAGGAACGAGCTTAATGTTCTGTTTTCTTCCAGGTACAGCACTCCGGACCTAACGGTGGCACTATGTGAGAGGGAGGACGGGAAAAACCTATACCTAGCCTCTGCATACCTTCCGTACGAAGAGGAAGACCCATCCTCGGAGGATGTCAGGGCCCTGATCCACCAAGCGCGGAGGGAGGGACTTGATATTGTCTTAGGCTGTGACGCGAATGCCCATCACTTCCTCTGGGGAAGTACGGGCACAAATTCTAGAGGAGAGTCGCTGTTCGAGTACATTCTGTCCACAAATCTTGTTGTGTGCAACCGGGGAGACCACCCCACCTTCCGCAACAGGAACCGTGCAGAGGTTATAGATATAACACTGGCCTCGAATAGCGACTCCCTTACCATCGATGACTGGCACGTGTCCAGTGAGTGTTCCTTTTCGGACCACTACAGGATAGTGTACAGCATCAAATGGAACAAGGAGAGGCCCAAGGCCTACCGCAATCCCAAGCGGACAGACTGGAACCGCTTCTCCGCAACCGTACAGAAGGTGCTGCCTAACCCACCGGAAGGGGACATAATTCAAACGGAAACACTAGAGAAAGCTACGCAG